>NW_027185698.1:14849124-14850503 GCF_028583685.1 Petaurus breviceps papuanus | reverse complement strand
TAGCAATGCCTTTCATTCAAATGTCCTGTGCTCAAAAAAAAAAAATCCCAGGACTTTTTGGAATGTAATTTTTTAACCCTGCAATTGGAAAAATCCTTGCAAAAACAACTGAAAAACTCAGGATGGGGTTATGAGCTGGAGAGAGAGAGAGAGAGAGAGAGAGAGAGAGAATTAAACATCTCATGGTCTACTTTGGGTGGCAACTGTTGTCATTAGAATTTCAGGGATTAAAATATCTGCATTGAAATCCTAACAAGTGTCATCATTTAAGCTGCCACAGTGTCTAATTATTATGCATTGCTTGCACATAACATAAATAGTTGTAACCTTTCTGTGAAGAGCAAAGTCAGGAAATGTTAATCCATGGGGATGCCAGCCTTTCCTACAATACCAACCCTATCTTTAAGGCTTGTTCTGGTGTGCTTGGTTAAAAAAAAAGCACACCAAAAAAACCCTACACAGAACGAGAAGAAGAAAAAAAAAGAAAGCCAACCTCCAAACCCCTAAACCCTTTCACTCCAGTCGAATTGCCTCTAGTATGCTGTGTATGCATTAGTAAAATTGATCTCCAGGAGAGTTCTTCAAACTGATTACTTAACGGTCTCATTCAGGGCTTGTGCAGAGGGAGAGAAGTCAGCAGGACCAAAATTTAAGGAAGTTGGAAATGCTAAAGCTCATTAAGGTTACTAGGCTTCAGAAAAACAAGCCCCCGACTGTACCTTGGCGGAAGTCTAATGCACATTACACCTTGAAAGCAGGTCCTTTGAGCATGAGTGCTTGGCACAAATTACATTAAAAACTACTCATTTGGAGGGAATGTGATTTTTATGTATTCATTTCAATTCATTCTCCCCTGATTCCTTTGGGCAATGATACAATTCAGTCTGATTTTCTGGTGGGGGACTCTCAGTTTTCCAATTTGAATTAAAAAAAATTCACAATATTACCTCTTTCTCCTTCTACCCTTTTGTCCTTTCCCCTATCCCCTCTTCCTCCCCCACCAAACTGGCTGAGGTAGATTTTCTCTCAGGTGCAGGAACTATAGCTTTCTGTCATTGTTTATACAGAGCCATAGGCATGGCAAATGCCCCCACAACCTAAGTGTTACTGCAGGTGGTTCTGGGTAGGGAAACCTGAGGGTAGAAGCAGGGGCCCCTCTAGGCCAAGAGCACCTAGAAATCAGCATGCATTGACTTGTAACAGGCTGAGGTCTTGTACTTAGGAACCCATTTCAGGATAATAATGCAAACGTCAGATAAAGGGAGGCTGCCTTTACCTGAGCAGTCACTTTTCTTGACACCCATGTGTAATGTAATGCCAAAGAAAGGCAACTTCCCAGGTTCAAAATACCAGCATAGGTGCTCTCTATTTTATTCAGT
>NW_027185698.1:14767801-14834124 GCF_028583685.1 Petaurus breviceps papuanus | reverse complement strand
TGGGGATGCTGGGGTGCTTGCTGTTACAGGAGGGAATAACATACACAATCAATTGGGTATCTTACCCCACAGGAAAATAGGAGGTTAGGGGATAGGATTGGGGATGATAGAAGGGAAGGCAGATTGGGGGATGAGGGTAGTTAGAAGCAAACATTTTTGAAAAGAGATAGGGTCAAAGGAGAAAATGGAATACGTTGGGGGCAGGATAGGATGGAGGGAAATATAGTTGATCTTTCACAATATGACAACTATGGAAATGATTTGGGTAACTGCATATGTACAACCTATATTGAATTGTTTGTCTTCCCAGTGGGGGTGGGTGAGGAGGCTGGAAGGGAAAAAATCTGGAACTCAAAGTTTTAGAAACAAATGTTTAAAAAAATTTGTTTTTTACATGCAACTGGGAAATAAGATGTATAGTCACTGTGGTATAGAGGTATGTGTTGCCCTGCTAGAATGTTAGGGGGTGATGGAGGAGGATATAGGGGAGAACAGATTGGGGGAAGGGGTATTCAGTAGGCTTGCTATTTTGGGGTGGGGTAGAGGAAAGATGGGGAGAAAAATTATAACAAAATATTGTGATGATTTATTATTTTTATTATTGTTATTGAATTATTTTTTCTCTCAATATCAGACCTTTAGGTATGTGCAGAATACTACTCCATTTTAATATTTTATATATATATATATATATATATATATATATATATATATATGTATATATCGGGGCAGCTAGGTGGCACAGTGAGTAAAGTGCAGGCTCCGGAGTCAGGAGGATCCGAGTTCGGTTCCTGCCTCAGACACAACACCCACACAAAAGAAAAACTAGCTGTGTAACCTTAGGCAATTTACTTAACCCCAATTGCCCTCCAAAAGGCAAAAAAAGTTAATATATATCTACATGCATATTCATCTACATATACACATATATACACACGTGTGTGTGTGTGTATACACATGGTTTCTTTAAGAGACAATGTGGTGTAGTGGCTAGAAGGCTGTCCTTTGAATAATGAAGGTCTGAGTTTGAGTCCTACCTCTGACATAATGACTGTGTGACCTTGGACAAACACCTTAACCTCTCAGTGTCCAAGGTAACTCTCTAAGATTGTAAGTTATAAACTGGCATGGGAATCAGGGGGATGGGGATGGAGATGCCATATTAGGGAGTGCCCTTCACTGATGAAATCACAGATTTAGAGCTCTCTGCTTAGAGTTCTAGACTTTGCATTTGGTAGGAAGTTGTTAAAGCAAATAGCAGAATCTTGGAGATTTCTGAAAGGAGAAGCCCTCTGAGTATGAGTGTTCACACATATACTGTACCTTTAACTGTGCTCAAAAAACCCCCTCATTTTTGTAACAATGAAAGATTTAAGATGCACATTTCCCCACAGCCATAGAAGGTATCCAGGGTAAACATTACTTGGTATTCATGGTAGCTCAGAGAGGGCAAGTTTGCCAAAAGTCACAAGCAAGTGCTTGCATGGGGACTGGAAACCAGGTCTTATTCTGTGGGGTCTCATCCTTCTGAAGTAAGAGGAACATAAATACTCAGTGGAAAATCCTTCTGAATCTATGGAGTTTAAGGTCAGTCCTTTCAAAGGGATGTGTTTGAAAGAATTTTCTTCTTGCATCCCAGATGATCTAAATCATGGATTTAAAACCGTATGTTCCATTTCATAAAACTATTTTTGTGTTTATGGAGAATTTTAGAACACCTTCCTTTGATACCTCTCCTATTCATTCTGCCCCGCATTGTTATCCATTAACATATAAAAGGTGATCCTCTAAAGGAACTCAACTCAGCTGTTGCCCATGTCTGCTGAAAATAGTGTTCGGGGCTATGGGGGACTCTGGTTGAAGTTGCTGCTGTTAAGTTGTGTCCAGTTCTTCATGATCCCATGGACTGTAGCACACCAGGTCCTTCCATCCTCTACCATCTTTCTAAGTCTGTGCAGGTTCATGGTTGTTTCTATGACACTATCTATCCATCTCCTCCTTTGCCATCCTCATTTCCTTCAATCTTCCCGAACATCAGGATCCTTTCCACCGAGTCCCATCTGAGGCTAGATTTGAACTCAGGAAGAAGACTTGAGTAAGAAATAAGGCTGTGACCCAGCAGACAGGTCAAGCAGGGGGCTGATTTCTGTAAATATGTTTTTATAGTTAAAAAAACTGTCAGCAGCAGCAACAGAAATTCTTCTGATATCTCCTTTCCTAGTTATATACTCATCTCCCTAGGAAGTGTTAGGTGATGGAGACAGAAAGGTTTCTGAACTTTCATACACAGTTAGGGTTCTCTGGTCAATGATGATATTCCCATGGCTAATATGGGGAAAGTCCTTTGGTGCTGTTCTGACACCAGCTAGCTATGTGGGGTCATTGGCAAGCTGCCTAATTCTATGTAGGTTTTGACCTCTCCATGACTTAAGATGGGGATTGTGACCCTTTTTGTACCCTGGACCCTTTCAGCAGTCTGTAAGCCTCCCCACCCTCTACATTTATGACCCTTTAAACCTTCTAACAGTCAGAGAATTTATCTATCTGCTTCATCCAAAAGCCAGGATACATTATATATGTGAGGGTACATCATAATTGATGGTAATGATAAGAAATAGACTAGGAAGACTCATAATTGGATATTACTATAGTATAATTGAGTCCAGAATTGTGGTGAGGCCAAAGGTTGCCATGATCAGGAAGAGTTCTTTGCAAATTAAGCACAATATAAAAGTCTAAAGGAAATACTTCATCACCACTACACTCCCAGTATTTTTCAGGCTCTTGTTCAATTGTGTCTGACTCTTTGTGATCCCATTTGGGGTCTTGCCATTGGACCCAGATGGCTCCGGAGGAGAGAGTGAAGCTGATGACTTTGCATAGCCCTGCCTCACTTAAATCCACTTAGGGTACCGAGTCACGACCTGACCCTTTCTGATGTTATCGGTTCTCTTTGAGAACGAAGGACAAACAGCAACACCAAGCCCTTTCCAGAATGATGCTTTCAGAATCATGAAACAAAATGCGTAGGATTACAGAGGAAACAATTACATTGAAATGCAGTTATCGACATGTTTTTTAAAATGTTCATGAGCCTGGGTAAATAATCCCTCGCTAGCAGGGACTTTAGAGGACATTGAGTCCAATCTATTCATTTCACAGATGAGAAAACCGAGATCCAGAGACATAAAGTCACATAGTAAGTAGAAGTGACAGAAGGAAGATTTGAACAGCTTAGTAGCTGTGACCTTCCTTAGAGCTGTGATGGCCACACTTGAAGAAATCACGAATCCTTACTATTTTGGTGTTTAGAAGGTTAGAAGCGTGAGCAGGAGTAGAATCCATAGGCCCTTTCTTATGCTTCTGTGCTCATTTTGACAGTTGTTCCAGATCCTGGGACTAGAGCGGTTTTTGTTGTTGCTTTTTGTGGGTGGTATACATCCAGGGCTAACGAGCACTGATCTAAGCAAGGGGTGACTTCTGCCATGGTGGTGCCTGACACCCCAGGGGCTCTTTTAGACTTTGGGGGGGTCTGCGGAGTCCTGTGCTTTTAAGATCTAGGCAGGTATCAGAGCCAGCTCCACAGATATATGAGGCCCAGAAAGCTAAAAGACTGTGGAAGGGGTGGTGGAAACTTCATGCTTTTCCATTTAAAATAGCCTCAAAGGTACAAAGAATCTTACAATCTTGGCAGATCCCTTGCAGCCCATCTCTGGTGTGAGAATTCATTTCCCTTCACTAAAGTCTCCTCTTGATATGCAACTCTATATAATATGTTGCTTCCATTCCCAGTGCTCCACATTCCTCTACTTCAGGGGCTCTTATCATTTTCTATGTGTCAGGGATTCCTTTGTCAGTCTGGTGAAACCTTTGGAGCCCTTCTAAGAAAAATATCTTTAAATGAATAAAATCAAATATATAGAATTACAAAGGAAACCAGTTCTATTGAAATAAAGATGTAATTTTGTCCCACCCAAATTTGATGATCCCTTAAAATCTCTCCATAGACCCAGTGTACCCCAGGTTAAGACCCCCTTCTCTAAATAATAGAGGAGGCAGGGGGAGAGGCATTGACATATCCCAACGAGTAGCCATTGGGTTGAAATACACATATCATTAAGCCACAGTTCTGAATGTACCTATTATTTAAATTTTCAGCACTCTCTCCTGTGTTTATTGGATATCCCCAGGTATCAGGGAAGTGATAGTTTTGTGAGGAAAATTATGTGACTTTTATTATTTTAATGCACCCTGGCTGATTCTGGCTCATAGGGCAGCTTTCATAGTCTCTCAGCATAAGCTGGAATGTGCTATCTTCACTCTTTAACTGTTTAGATCCCACTCCCTGAATGAAATTGGGAAATCAAGTATTAGATGCTAAAGTATGGAGGGGAATTAAGGGGAAGGCTGGAAAAAGAGTAATGGGTAACCCTTTAAAGGGCTTTCAGTGCTAAACAGAAGATTTTATATTTGATCCTGGAGGTAATAGGGAACCGTTGGAATTTATTGAATGAGAGAGGGAGGAATGACATTCATTCCTCCCTTTTAGGAAGACCACTCTGGCAGCTCCATGGAGGGTTGATTGGAATGAGGAGAGACTTGATTCAGGGGGATCATCCAGAAAGCTCTTATGATATTCTACGCATGAGGTGAGAGGCTGAAACCAGGGTGGTAGCTCTGTAAGTAAATAGAATGGGATGTATAGGAGAGCTGTGGAGAAGGTATTATTGATAGTCTTCTTTAGACAGGCTCTTATGTGAGTTTTGTAACTTTCAGTTCTATTTGATAGCCATGTTGGGTACTGTGCTAGGTGCTAGTGATTCAAAGGGAGAATTAAAAAGTCTCTGCCCTCAAGGAGTTTACATTCTAGAAAATGTAAAAGTAATGACTACCTTCTACCTCCTTTTAAAAAAAATTCTGATCAATGAGGAATGACCTACACAGGAAATCACTAGTACTCATCTTTTCAATGAGAAATTTGTTAATTTTTTGTCTGGGATCTTGCTGGCAGCCTCTAGATGTTCTCTGGGCCCTTTTGTTGAACCATAGGATTAGAAGGGAATTTGATTAGCATCAGATGCTCAGCTATCAAGCAGAGCCATACCCTAAGCATCCTGGGTACTTACATACCGTGTTTCCCGATAATAAGACACTGTCTTATTAATTTTTTTGGACAGAAAACCACCAGAGGGCTTATTTTCAGGGGAGGGCTTATTTTAATGAACATTGACAGCAATTTTAATAAGCAGGTAAATGTGAACAAAAAAATATACCTTTATTCAATAAGCAAATCACTGGGGAAGAACAGGATGATGCGCTCACTGCTGCAGCTCTGATTGGATGCAGCTCGGAGCGTGGCGTGCATTTCACGGGGAGGGGGGGGACAGTGCATACAGAGGGTGCCGTAATGTAGCGTGTAGCGCAGGGGATCACCTTCACTACAGTAGCAATCTCAATAGGGCTTATTTTCAGGGGAGGGCTTATTTTAGAGGTATCTTACACAGTAAGGGGAGGGCTTATTTTCGGGATAGGTCTTATTATTGGGGAAACACGGTATATTGAAGCATCCTAACTTATCTTTGGGAATAAAAAATATAATCATATCTAAGCAAAAGTTTGGTTGAGTTTTTCCTGTGAAACATCTCTTGGATTTGCCTCTTTTTTCCCCCTTCCTGTTTCTCCAGACACTACCCTGGTCCAGTATGCCATCATTTCATGGCCGTCTTGTTGATCCTTATACATGACAGTCCATCTCCCATCCCTGAGTCTTTCCACTAGCTGTCTGTCACACCTGGAATGTTCTTCTTCCCCATCTCCATTTACTGGTATACCTAGCTTCCTTTAAGACTTAGCTAAAATGCCTGCCACCTTTTGCATGAGGCATTTTCAGGTCCCAATAGCTCCTCCAAGGTCACCCTGTGTCCTCATTGTATTTATTTTATATACTCAAATTGGTGTGCATATATGCACATACACAGCCATACATTGTCTCTCTCTTTAGAATGTAAACTCCCTGACCACAGAAATTATTTCTCATTTGTCTTTGTATCTTCAGTGACCTAGAACAGCATCTGGCACAGTGCAGGTGCTTTATTAATTAATTGTTGCACTTAATGGTGGCTAGATTACTCTAATAGTTACCTACCTAGATTCTTTCACTTTCTTCTCTTTGCCTGGAGGCTAAGTTGACTCAGATATTATTTTCTCCTGGTTATTTCCTTGCTCAGAATTCTTACCTCATTATGTCCTACTACATTGAGTCTAAATTCCTCTGGTTGGCTTTTAAAGTTTTCATGTTGTTCTTCTGGCCTGGAATGACTTTCCTTTTCTCCCTCCACCCATACAAATCTACCTGTTCTTCAATGTGCAGCTCAAATCCTGTGAAATTTTCCTTAGTCACCAAGGCCCTTCCTCACTGAGTTTCCTAACTCCAGCAGCATCAGCAGCTTGTCACCACATAACAGAGTCATTATATATAAACAGTCGTAATTCTTCCTATTGGTTTGCTCTCATTTCATGTTAATCTTACATCACAGACCTCCTTACATGATACTCTTGAAGGTAAGATTCATGTCTTGGACTTTTCTGTCATCTTCCTGTGTCTAGGTTTGGGTGCCAGCTGAAGCAAGAACTCAAGAAATACTTAATCAGTTTCTTTTCTGCTACAATAGTTGGTCATAGTTGATTCAGGGGGAAATAGTTGGTCATCTTCTCTTTAACAATAAGCTTTAAAGAACATTGCTAGGTCTCCTTTAGTCTTGTCTTCTGAATAAATAGTTTTTCCTATTTTTCAGTAGCAGGATCACATTTTCTGCTTTCAACCATTTCTAATTTTTCCATAAATTAGAATTCAGGTTAAATTCTTTTCCTCCAGAGGTGCATTTCAGCCTATTGTTGTGGGTTAAAGAGTTGGGAACATATGCCACAACAGGACTGTAGGCATGTGTATGTGTCTGTGTGTATATGCGGAGGATGGGAAAGGAGTCATGCTGGAGACCTGAAAAGCTCTGAGGTAAATTAATCTCTCCTTCCTAAAACTCTTTGAACTTCAAGGACAGAATTAGGAGCAATGGATAAAAGTAAAAAAGAATCAGAGTTTGGCTCACTACAAAGGGAAAAACACCCTAACAAAATTGTCAAAAAATAGAATAGATTGCTTTAGGAGGTCATGAGTTTCCCATAATTAGAGACCTTTAGGCAGAGGTTGGATGTTAGCTACCAGTTTGTTTTAGATGTAGTAGAGGATATTTGTGGTTTCTAAAATCTCTCTGTTTTTTTCTCTGGACCCGTACAGGAGGTCACTGACCCTGTGTCCTTCCTGGTACTCCTTTCCCCTTCCCATAATTTCTAAGCCTGGAAACTTCCATATTAGAAACTTTCAGCTTCCTAGCCAATCAAGCCAGGCTCGAATATGTAATACCTGCATCCCTGAGCTGCTGATGCCTGAAGTGACAGGGGACCTGGGAGTCTTATTTTTTCAACACAGAGGAAGTGGAGAAAGCTTGTTCTAAAGGTGTGGGACCACAGCCTCCTACTTGCTCTCCTGCCATGGCCTGAAGATCACCTTACCTGAGCCGCACGTGACATCCTGGCTTCTTTCTCTTCCACGTCTCACTTTGGAGGCACTGGGCTTTGCCCTGGTTTGTGGGTGATGGGCAGGTGCTGTAATAGTAACCTTCCTTTGTTGCCCTTCTTTTTCAGACTGCTCTTGAGTTTGTGTGTCTCAAGTTGAACCATATGGCTTTTCCTGTGTGAATTAAAATGTGCCCAAAGAAGGCTTATGGTATCATAGGATCATGGATCTAAAGACAGAACAAACCTCAGAGGATATATCATCCAACCCCATTATTTTACAGGTAAGGAAACTGAGGCCCAAAGAGGTTAAGTGATTTTTCCAAAGCCACACAGGTAGCTTGTGGCAGAAGTGAGACTTGAACTCATCTGACGCCACTGCTAATCCTCTTGCCTTTTAACATCAACCGGCCCCTCTAGTTCTGTGTATCTTCCCCCAAAATCCTTAAGTCAGTCAACCTAGAACCGGGATAGGATTTCTGTTTTGTGTGGGTCAAACTAGACAGAATTTGAGGTCCTTTTTACCTTGGAGATTCTGTGATCATCAAGGATTAGAACCAGGAATAAGAGAAAAGGGGTAGAGTCTTTTGATTCCACAAGATGCTGCTGACCAGAAAGCAGTCTGTGCCCAGAGCAGATACTCAGTAGGTCAGTGGGGAGGTTTCCTGAGCCTGCCTCTGTGCCAAACTGAATCCTTGGGAAGGCCCTAGGAGCTGAAAATGCCAAAGCTGACCTTGGGGATGAAAAGACATGTTGGGAAGTCTGAACAGCACGACGCACCTAATCTCTTGGGGAGCATTTGTCAGTGGTTACAGATCACCTGGTCCAGGTCAAACACGGCAAAGCTGGATACCCCCCGGGAGACCCTTTGTTATGATTCACCCCATTGAGCTTCCAAATCATGTTTGACTCCTTAATAGCTGTGCCACATTGCTGGATCAAAATTCCTTTGTGGCGCGTGCCCTACTTAGGGCTGTGCTTGTAGGAAGCCAGCCTTTCTTCATCTTGAATTGGTACTGTTGATTTTTTTCTTCCCAAGTGCATTTGTTCCTCTTAAACCTCATTCTGTCAGTTTCTGATCAGAGGAGAACAGCAAAGATGATTAAATGACTGAAAAATGGGACTTAGGCAGAAAAGTGCTAAGAATGGCAATATCTATACTTCTTTCTTCTGAGTATGTTGTGCTTGGTGCCATCTATGTGAATTTGCTGTGTATAATCTCTAATTCTTCATTTTAGTCACTGAAGAGTATATCAAACTACAATAGGTCTTCCTTATGTTGAGTGGTGGGAAAACAGTGTGCAGTAGAATATAACTGTTCATCTTGGTGCAGGGGAAGAACACTGGATTTGGAATCAGGAGACCTGGGTTCAAATCCTAGTTCTGTCTGCCGTCTACTATCCATGGGACTTTGAATAATTGACTTGACTTCTCTGGGTCTCAGTTTTCTCATCTGTAAAATAAAGGGTTAAGTTCAATGACTTTTAAAAGTTTCTTCCAGTTGTAAATATATTATCCTGTTATTATGAAGTCTTGGGCAAGAAATTGAAGATGTTAGGGACAAAGGTGGTATTTTCATAACTGCTTCAGACTGAAGGAAGTTATGAGTTAAAGGCACTTGGTTAAGATGGTATCTGAGAGAGAGATTTAAATGCCCATCCTGCAGTTCTAGTGGAATGACCAAGGAAAGAAAGCCTCTAACAAGGGCTGGTAAAAATAAATTTACCTGTGGTCTTGCAAATTTAATTAAAACAGCTTTAAACTGAACAAGAAGGGGGAACATTACCTTTATTGGTTAATATTGTTGCACCCTCACTCAACCGTAGTTCTATCACTCCTTTGATCTTCCTCTTTTCTCTAATGTAGCAAACCCACAAAACAAAACAACCCTCCCCCCCAAACCTCACACTTTTGATTGTTCTTTATTTTTCTTATCTGATTCATCTTGTTGAAGGCAAGGGCTTTAGAAGATAAAACAGATTCGAAAGTGAACTCTTGATTAAAAAGATGGTATGTGAAAAAGGGATTTCCTTTCCTGTGTGTCATTCTTTAAGGTCTAGGAATGACAGGATCTTGGCCAAGGATGTGCCTTACTCAGGGTCCCACAGCTCGTAAGTTTCTGAGGCTAGATTTGAACTCAGGACTTCCTAAGTCCAGGCCCAGGGCTCTGTTCACTGTGCTACCTAACAAGGTACACATACATATGTCTAGATAGCTTAAAGAGCAGCCACAATACAGGAAGAACTACAGTAGAGGCCCAGACATGCAGAGGAGACAAAATCTAAGAAAGGAATTAGAAATATTACCTATAGCCTTGGGTATGGACAAATGCACAAACTCAACATTAAGTCAATAGAGATTCTAACAGAAAGAGGCAGGTTTGACCTCCTAGTTATCACAGATCTGAGGGATGGGACCCATGGCTGGCATATGGTTCTGAAAAGGGGGAACCTTCAGAAGGAACAGGAAAGTTAAAAGACTTGGGGATGTAGAAGAAGTAGCCTTCTGTCTGAAGAAGACACATAGCTGCGTGAGGAAGTCCAGGAAATGTATGTGTGTGAGTGTGTTTGTGTATGGAAGTGTGGAGGGTGGGGGTGGTGGATCGTAGTGGAAAATATTTGGTTGAATTAGAATGGAGGCCAAACCAGATGTGGGTTTTTTCATTTTCCAAATGCTTTATTAATTTCTGATTTGCATCATTAATTTCTGCCAGATTTTGAGTTACAAATTTTCTCCCCGTTTTTCCCCTACCCACCGCCCCAAAATAGCAATCCCACAGGATATCCCCTCCTCCGATCTGTTCTCTCCCATATCTTCTCCCATACTCCCTTCGACTTTTCCAGTAGGGCATGGTGGATCTCTATGCCCCAGTGCCTGTATATCTTATTTCCCAATTACATGTAAAATAGTATTAATACTAGTATATATATAATTTTAAACATTTGATTTTAAAACGTTCAATTCCAGATTCATTCCCTTCCTTATTGTCACCCACCCTTACTGGGAAGATAAGCAGTTCAGCAGGTTGTACATGTGTGGCTAATGCAAAACAATAACATAGTAGATATATTGTAAAAGACTGACTATATTTCCCTCCCTCCTATCCCACCTCCCACTTGTTCTATTCCAGATGTGTTTTTACCAGGTTATACCACCGACCAATTGATCAAAAAGAGGAATTTGATGATGATGATGATAGCACTTGGAGGTTTGCAAAGCACTTTTCAGATATATCTCATATTATCTTAACAATAATCCTGGGAGATAAGTGCTATTTATTGCCTCCATTTTACAGATTAGTAAACTGAGGCAATCCAGGGTCTAGTGTTTCTGGAAAGTATGGCAACTCAAAAAGACAGGTTCAGGGGACCACTTACCATACCTTAAGAGGCCAAAAGAGGTTAAGTAACTTGCCCAGGATGATACAGCTAGTAAGTTTCAGAGGCTAGATTGGACTTGGGACTCTTTGGACTCTTTATGACTTTAGGTCTATTCACTGTACCACCTAGCTGAAGAATTAAGGAAACTATTGACAAACCTGTATTGGTAAAGCAACATGTAGCAAAGGTCAACGTGCAGGATTTGAGGTCAAGAAATATAGGTGTTTGCTAACCAGTTGTGTGGTGACCCTGGACACATCACTTAACTTTGCTCTCAGTTTCCCAGTTTCCTCACATGTAAATTTGTCAGGATCATGATAACATTTACTTTTCATGGTTACTATGAGGAGAGAATGCGATGATGTATATAGAATATTTCACAAATCTTAAAAGTACTATATATAAATGTCAACTTTTAATTATTATTTTTTTTAAGTGAATGGAGAGTTCGATTATTCATACATCTGCTGGAACTCTGTCTCTGTCCACAGCAGAGTGGCTAATATTTTTTATGATAATTTCATCTTTGAAAAGGAGCTGACAAAGGGAGCTACTCTTCTGATTGTCACCATGAGAAGAAAAGAAGGGGTTACTGGAGTGAAAACGAATGGAACCGCCATGGTTGGCAGAGGAAGGGAAGGGATGACTTCCATTCCATGAGTTATACTTAAGGAGTGGAACCTAAGAGGAAATTGTGTGGGATGTTAATGGAATGGAATACTCAAAAGAAGTTAAGGCCCAAAAGCAGGTGGAATAAAAAAAATCTGAAAAAAAACTTTTTTAAAAAGTGCAAGTCAAACTAAACAAATGGATTGAACACTAGCTATAATTAATCATATGAGGAAAGGCAAACTAGAGTGAATGGACAAAGAATCCAATGGAGATTAGCCGAGTCACTGAAGGACTGTTATGATATTTTATGCTTTG
This sequence comes from Petaurus breviceps papuanus, assembly GCF_028583685.1. Lineage (NCBI taxonomy): Eukaryota > Metazoa > Chordata > Mammalia > Diprotodontia > Petauridae > Petaurus > Petaurus breviceps. The sequence continues at coordinate 14,822,245 of NW_027185698.1, read as the reverse complement.
AAATTAATCTAAATGCAAGTTTCTGGGAGACAACCCAAGACCCCGAACCCAAGAGCCTTGGGAGTAGCAGTATATTACCCACCTCTCCCAAACCACTAGACCTGCTTCCAGTCCAGCTACTGCAGCAGTCATTGAGGAGGGGAAATCTTTGTGGAGAAAGGACCCACTTTCCTCATCACCAGCAGCAGCAACAGCTGACCAACTGCCACTGAAAGGAAGACAAGCACAAGAGGCTTGGAATGGCAGTGCTCTATGTGTCCTGTTTCCAGCCATCATCCAAAAAGCATCTCCTGTAGAGAAGAAGCCAGCTATCCTCACCAACTGCCATCAATTATTACTCTTGGGCTGGACAAACCAATGTAGCTGAAGCAGCAAGGCACCTTGAGGAAAAGAGAGGAGGCAGCATCTCCCAAGGCAGGTCAACACACCACCACCACCTTGGCTGCTGCTGTCTCTTTTCAAGGACAATGAGCCAAGAGCCTTTGGAATAGCTGAACAGTGTCCATAGTCATTATCCTGGGAAGCAATACTTGTGGAGATGCAATCTGTCAACAGCTGTTCCACTCTATCTGTAGCACCCAGGAAAGAAAGTTCTTGCCACCAATGTCTTTGGCACTGTCAAATGGTTCAACATCAGAAAGTGATGTGATTTTAACAGCATTAAATGAAATTAGGAGGCATTACCATCTGCTTTGCTCTTGTACCCTAAGGACTATTGGTCCTTTTCATCTGTCTTTTAGCTAAATCCTTCCATATGTGTTGTCTTCCCCCTTAGAATATGAACTCCTTAAGAATAGGATCTGTCTTCCTTTCCTATTTGTATCCTCAGTACTTAGCATAGTGTATTTGCACACAGAAAACCACTTAAATTATTTATTTATCTGTAAATAGTTGCTAAGTAAATTCAGTAGTTATTTTTATTGTGGTTAAATGCTGAGCTTCTATTAAGGCATTTAATTTTTTTGAAAAAAAGGGTAAGAAAGTGGGAAATAGTCTGATATATACTTTAGATTTGAGGAGACCATATTCCAAAGGGTTGAAAGAAAGGATAAGTAGGATGCTATGGACTAAAATTCTATAGAGAAGTTAGCCCAGGAGGGAAGGGGAGCTCCCAAGAATGAAATTCTGGAAATGAAGAAGAAATAATATCAATGATGGAGGAAAGGGGACAATTGTCTAAAGAGACAGGCCCCTTTGGCCTAGGAACTCATCAACCAACTTTAAAAATACATGTACAAAAGATGAACTCAAGGGCAGTTAACAGGGCAGAGGAAAAATAAAGAAATGGGGCATGGATGGTGTCATAGGAATAGGGTCAGAAGTGCTTAAAATAAGGTGAGTCAAGAAAGGAAAGCTAAAGGCAGCAAAAAGGATTGTATTTTTGCTATTTTGGGGGAAGAAGAGCATCAAAGGGGAAGTGATCTGCCTGTTTAGGGTTGATGGGAACAGAAATGGAACCACTCATTTCTTGTTTTGTTTTGCTGTTATGTTCTGTTTTCTCCATCAAGGAGAGTGATCTTTGGAATGGAAATACAAAACAAAAATGACTATTAATGCACACAAGATCACTAGAATTTCTAAAAGATGAAGCAAAAGTTAAGAAGAGCTTATAAGTGAAATGAGGGTGCTAGAAGAAAGAATTGAAAAAGAAATGATAATTTTAGAGAAAAAATTTGCAACGACAATTATAGCAAGATTTACCCTTACTTAATAAGACTTAATTAGTCACTGACTCCTTGACAATCACAATAGGTCCAAGAGAACTAAATGACCCAATGAGACAACATGACATAGTAAAACAAAGTTGAAAGACTGAAAAAATATGACAGATGAATATTTAAAAATATTTGCAAAGATGGGCAGCTCAATGTTACAGTGGAAGAGGGCTAGTCCTAGAGGCAGGAAGACTGAGTTCAAATACTGCCTTAAATACTCACTAACTGTATGACCCTTTCATTTAATTCTTGCTTGCTCCAGTTTCCTCATCTGTAGAGTGGGGATAATAATAGTACTTGCCTCCCAGGACTAATATGAGGATAAAATGAGATAATTGTAAAGTTTTTGACCCATTTTTGACCAAGTGATCTCAGTATGAGATCCATACCCCAAACAGATCAAAGAAGGAGGAAAAAGACCCATTCTTGCAAAATGTTTTGAATAGCTTTCTTCATTATAATAAAGAATTGACTAAGCATTTATGGCACAGTGGATAGGGTGCTGAGCATGGAGACAGGAAGATCCCTCTTCCTGAGTTCAAATCTGGCTGTAGGTACTTAATAGCTGTGGGACCCTAAGCAAATCCCTTACCCCTGTTTGCCCTAGTTTCCTCATCTGTAAAATGAGCTGGAGAAGGAAATGGTGAACTACTGCAGTATCTTTGCCAAGAAAACCGCAGATGGGGTCAGAAAGAATTGGAAACAGCTGTAACAACTGAACAACAACAAAACCCTATCACCTGGGGAATGCCCGAATAAATTGTGTCATATGACTATGTTAGAATATTATTGATCTATAAGAAACGACAGGAGGGATGGTTTCAGAGAGACCTGGAGAGACCTCTGTCAATTGACACAGAGTGAAGTGAGTGGAATGAAGGGGAAAAAGGTAGCAATGAATTTAACATTTGTTCTATGCTATTCCAGTCATGCATCTGGGACGTGGTTTGGGGTTGGGTGGGAAAGGGGAGGTGTGTGGCTTTCATTTCCTGTAGCAATGTTTAACCACAGAAGTAACCATATTTCCACGATCAAGGTGGTTCTGTGCAAGAAATAGAATGCAGTTGCTCTTCAGAATTTCAAAATCTTAACTGTAAGACAATTGCTATTGCAGCTATTGGTTGACTGAAATGCTTTGGGGAGAGGGATAAATAAAATCCTGGGACCCTGCCTACTAAAAAAGGAAAAAAAAAACAACTTTGTGATATTAACCTCCAGTATGGGACCAATTCTCCTTGCTCATCAGTCAGGCTCTAACTGCCTTGGCAGAGACACTGCTCAACTGGAATCCAATGAAAAGGAAATCTATGCTGGACTCCAGCCCCAGCCATGTTTTTTTGCTTTTTTCTCCAATGGGATCAACAAGAGACAGCAACCAAAAACACTTGTCAACCAAAAGAATATCCTTGTCAACAAGATGGATGGGAACAGCCTGGGAAGGCAGACCTGGGCAGCTTCTGAGCAGTGGGTGTGGAGAATAGCTTGCTGGCTGTCTGGCAGAAGACACAGTTGGCTCAGAGTAAGGGAGACTGATTATCAGGTACTCATATGGGATGAGATGACTGTATCCAGGAACAACTGATGGTTGAGCTCTTCTTCCTGTCCACTTATCTGGACATAGAGGGCATGGTACTCTCTGGGGGCGTGGACTTGACTACCCAAATAGGTGATGGAAGAAACAACAGAGGAAGGTGTTTTACAAGGGAAAATATGGAGAACCAGAGAGTAGTAATAGCAGTCAGTCATATCAATCCATTAATTCTCATACTATTGCCTTTGGATACTCAGGCAAGCCTATCTTCTATTGGAAAAATTCAATAGACTTTGTTCAAGTACAGCTAGGTGCTGATTAGGAAGGGCATTATATCAACCAAGTGTCTTGCTCATCCCTGTCAGTATTTCAGAGCAGCTGGGATAACTTCATTGAACTGTCTCTTACTTTGGTTGTGCTTCAGTTTTATATATCTGTGTTTAGAAAGATATCTGTGAGGAGGTTAAGTGGCACAGTGAATAGAGCACTGACCCTGGAGTCAGGAGGACCTGAGTTCAAATCTGGCCTCAGATACTTAACACTTACTAGCCATATGACCTTGGGCAAGTCACTTAACCCCAATTTCCCTGCCTTCCCCCTCTAAAAAAGCAAAAAAAAAAAGAAAAGAGAAAAGAAAGATATCTGCAACAACTAATCAAGTCACTTGGTTCCTACTAGTTACTCATATTCCATCCCTCTGAGCTTTGTCTCATTGTATTGTCTTTACCAAGTGGTGTCATGAACTGTTTAATCACTTTACTTTGAAGATATGGCAAGAGGAAAGTACAAACATTTTCCCTAGTACTTTGGGAGGATACCTCCCCTTCCATCACCATGATCTCTGGGAAGAGTAGGTCTAACTTCACTCACATCCTATATAACAAAGGCAGTATGGCTACTGGGTGAGTCCTTATTTTAGCCACTTCTGGGTTGGAGTCCCAAAGACCCTTCTCAAATATTACTCCTTATTCCCTTGGGCATCACAGCGGTGCTGGCTGCAGACTTGGACTCTGGAAAGCTGGTCTGCCAAGGCAGCCTCTGGATCTTTCAAACTTACAAGGTCAAAGACTCCATTACCTTCTCCATCATCAAAGATCTCTATCATCCATCAGCTGAGAATCACCAAGCTCTTCTGAGAGGTCTGAGGTAATAAAGATTGTGTTTAAGGCTGAGAGGCTATTTTGAACACCTTAGCAGCCAATCACAGAACCTCATCTTCACCACATGGTTGGCCAATTGGAACCAATTACAAAATCTCCCGTATGCTTCAATGTCTCTTCGGGACACCTCCATTCCATGTTATCATGAATCTCCCAGAAATGAGCTAGACAGCCTCCTCCACATGGAAGGATGCCCTCTGAGGCAGACCCCCCGTACAGTAGGTATGGGCCAGGTTGTCAAAAGCTTTAAGTGCTAAAGAGAACATTTATATAGGGTTTTATAATTAAAAGGGTTATTCCATTTGCAGTGTTATTTTATTCTTTATAGAAATGTGGTAAAATTGGGAGAACAAATGCTATCATTCCGAAGTGTTATAATTGGAAACAGCCCTGGGCTGAGAGTCAGAGGACTTTGATTCAAATTCCACATGTATCACATTCTAGCCACGTGACCTTGGACAAATTGATCAACTACTTTGAAACTCATTTCCCTTGTATATAAAATAAAGAAAATCATACCTTACTGGCCTGTCTCAGAATGTTTAGAATAACAATCCCAGAATTTCAGAGTTTGAAGTGGTCAGCATCTTCTCCCCAAACTCTCTCCCAACTCCTACCTGACTTTTACTCTAGAGGGCAACACCATCCTCCCAGTTCCTCAGCTCTCAATGTAGGAGGCATCCTGCAGTCCTCACTATTTCTCACCTCCCATTCCAATCCCCCCAAGGACTGTTGATTTCACCTCTGTAACATCTATCTTATAGGCTGTCTTCTCTACCTTGACACTGCTACCACTCTAGTACAGGACCTCATCACCTCACACCTGGGTTATTTCAGTAGTCTGCTCATGGCTCTGTCTGCCTCAAGTCTTTCCCCACTCCAATTTATCCATCATTCTGCACCAAAGTGATTTTCCTAAAGTATAGATCATACCGTATCAACTCTCTCCTTGCCTCTCCAATTCAGTGAATTCCAGTTTCAAATATAAAAAAGAAAACCAATTCTGCAATTCAAAGTAATCTAGTCCCCTCCAACTTTTCCAGTCTTTTTATACTTTACTCCCTAACATATACTCTTTGATCCAGGGACACTGCCTTCTTAGATGTCCCAGGAACAAGACTCATCTCTTGGCTCTCAGTCTTTTCTCTGGCTATTCTCCATGCCTGGAATGCTCTCTCATCTTCACTCTGACTACTGACCTATCTGGTTTCCTATAAGTCCCAACTAAAATCCCACCTTCTACATGAAATCTTCCCCATTGCCTTTTATTTCTGTGATCTTTCCTCTGTTAGCTATTTCTTTTTTTTATCTTGTATGTAGCTTTGTTTGTATGTTGTCTCCCTGGTGAGATTGTAAACTTCTTGAGAGCAGGAACTATCTTTGCTTCTTTTTGAATCTCCAGAAATTATTACAGTGATTGGAATAGAGTAGGTACTTAATAAAAATTGATTAATTGATAGCAGTGGAAAGACTATATGGAGTCAGGGGATCTGGGCAGACATATAGTTCAGCAAATTAGTCTTTTTGTGGTCTTGGGACAATAACATCTCTGAGACTCAGTTTCCTCATTTGCAAAGTGAGAAGGTTGAACTAGTTGTCCTCAAAGTTCTCATCTAGCTCCCAATCAATGATCCTATTACCTCAGTGGCCAATTAGTTCAACCCATATCAGAAAATGAATTTACCCTATTACATACCAGACAAATTGGACATTCAGTATTTGCTCGAAGACATTTTATGTTTAATTACTTGCAAACCATAAAGTTCTATAAACATATGAAGTATTATTAAGAGACTCACCTATGGTTATAGTGCTAGTAAAAGGTGGAATCAAAATTACTACTCAGGTCTTTGACTGATTTCAGTGCTATTTTTATTATATCAGATTATCTCTGCTCTAGACAATGGCAACTTCTCCCATTTCCCAACTCATGTTATGTCGATAGAAATTAGGACACCGTTCAGCGACTTGCTGTTTTCTAATTATTTTATGTGTGTTGTTTTCCCTTAGCTCAATTGTAAAAGTGCTGAGACAATGTCTTAGATCTCTCCAGGTATTAACCTATTTCCCAGTGCTTAACATAGATTCTTATATGGGTACATAATAAATGCTTGTTGACTTGATGACTCAAAATGGAAACAAATTCTAGTCTTGGTTCTAACACTGGATTTTAAATTTATGGTTGCTAACTAAAACCTGGGCCTTGGTTTTCTTATATATGCAATGGGGAATATATTAATTTACACTATCTCAGTTGTTAATGTTCATGAACATTATAAGAAAGAATGTGCTTAAATTAAACCAAGAAAAGTTTGCAGTTAGATGTAATGGTAGTAACAATGGAATGGGCTACATGGGGAAGAGTATATATTTCATCCTCAAGGATAAAATGAGTAATCGCTGACCCTGGTTGGTTTAGATGTTTTACTGCCCAGAGGCAGGAGTAAGGACTAAATGAACTCTTGAGGCCCATTCAACCTTAATAGTTTACAACTCTGTACTGTGGAGGTAAATGTGCTCATGGATAAGAATGGCTTCGAAGCTCTTTGGAGGAAAAACATTTTCTTATTCCAAGATAGATTTAACATTATCAAAATCTCTCTCTCTCTCCCTGATTTAACATTATCAAAATCTCTCTCTCTCTCTCTCTCTCCCTTCCTTCTTTTTTCCTTTCCTCTCCTCTCCTTTCTTGTCTTGTCCTTGTCTCTTCTCTCCTCTTTTCTCTTCTTCTTCTTTTTCTTCTTCCTCCTCCTCCTCTCCCTCTCCCCAGTTATGACCTTTTGGGTGAAGTTCTTCTACTGGTCAGTCAGGTAGGATCTTGTAGAATGACACTGGAGACATTCCTCAGTGGTAAGGAAGCCTGTGCAAATGTTGAAGGACAGCACAAGTTCTTACCCATTTGACCCTCTCCTCTCTCGTCACCATGGGATATTGCAGCCCATAAGAGACTAGAGAAAGGTTAAATTATATTGTGAAGGATTCAACTAACAAGTTAGAACAGGTTGTTGAAATGGAAATATAGTGGCAATTCAATTAGATAAACATTTATTAAGTGTGTATTGGGTACAAGGCATGTGCTAGGGAGTGGAAACATGAAAGTCACTTAAAATAACCCCTGCCATTCGAGCAGGTTAAATTCTATGGAATATAGATATGTTTGTCTGTGTATGGGTGGTATACCTATGGATCCCATGTACACAGACAACTAACTATCTAGTGAAGTATATATGAAGTATGTCAAGAGAGACAGAGTCCTAAGAATTGGGGATAGCAGGGTATGAGGAAAGATCTTGGGTAGCAAGTGGTACCTGACATGTTTTCAATGATTCTAGGAGGTAGAGGTAAGGAATGAGTGGATTCCAGACATGGAGGGCATTCCTTATTGCTAAGGCTTGGAGGTGGGAGAAGGCTTTCCAACTGATTAATCATGAACCATGAATTATAAAACTAGAAAGGGAGGTAGGTTAAGAGGGACTAATAATGATAATAACTGGCATTAATATAGCACTTTAAAGTTTAAAAAGCACTTTATAAATGTTATTTCATTTTATTTTCCCAACAACTCGGGGGGGATGGTTTGCTATTTTTAACCATTTTTAATAGAACGTATGTAAGAAATAGAAGAAAAATCAAAGTTTAGCAAAAGAGAAACAGATTTATTGTCCACTTTCATTTTACTACTCCAAATGAAGGCCTTGTCGTTTCCTTAATTTTCTTCTTTTGTTCCATAATACCTAAAAAAAAAATCAACCCTCCCATTTTGTTGTATTTAGCAGTTATTAAGTTCCGTAGTACTTTAAAAGAGATTGATCTAGTCAGTAACAATGGAAAAACAAAGTTAATGAATTTCATGTGTTTGCCTAAATTGTGATAGGTGTTTTATGGACACTCTGTCCAGCTAGTCCAATAAATGCCTCCAACTCTATCATGGACAGACAGTGAGTTAGGCCCAGATTTGAATAGGATTAGGAATTTGGGTTGCATGGCACTTGAAATATTACCCAGTGCTTTCAGTGATTGATTCAGTGAAAGCCCATCTTTCACATTCTACTGTTTTCTGGGTGATGATCTTATAGTTTTGACAGTCATAAAACACCAAGCTCTTAGAAGAATCAGAATTTCAGGTGACCCAAAGGGGAATGGAAAGTAGGCATTTAAGTAAGCTACAGCACATTACAAACAATGACTTGTAAATTAGAAAACACATAAAATACATCAAAAGGGTGGCTCAGTCTTGTGGCAGGTGTGTGAAATACCAATGGACAGTTTGAAGGCTTTACTGGTTTTTTCAAAGTATTAAAATAACCAGAGAAAGATCTCTGTCATTCCAGCTAGGTCATCTTGGAAGGATTTACTGGAAAAAAAATGAACATGACAAATAGCAGATGAGATTGTGTGGTTCTGTTGTGATCTGCAGTGGTTGGGGAGGGGGTATGCCCACATCCCTGATATTACACATTCATCTAAATATTAGAGTTGGAATTTATCACAGATTCTTCTCACTAAATTTTATTAGTTTTCCTAACAGAATTCCTAGAGTTTGCTATTCTTATAGTAGCCTTCAGTTACTGGCTTTGCTTCCTCCTAATAATCAATTAATTAATGAATTAATCCCAATTCTGGCAGCTCAAAGGAGCTGGAGTGAAGAAGACTTGGCTTCAAATTCAGCCTCAGCCACTTACTAGCTGTGCTACACTGGGCAAGTCACTTAACCTCTTTGTTCTTTGTGCCTTAGTTCCCTCACCTGTAAAAATGGAGGTAATAATAGCATCTATCTCCTAAGGTTGTTGTAAAGATAAAATGAGATGATATTTATTAGGTGCTTTGGAAGCCCAAAGCATTATAAAATGCTAGCTACTGTATATGTGTATAAATATGTTTGTGTATATACCATATAGACACATACACATACGTCTCGGTTTTAAAAGAGACACACACACAGAACTAACCTTTGTAGTTACATTCATAGCTTTAGAAATCTCCTTTTCTTTCTCATTGTATCCAGCTAAGCTTGAATTAACTTTTCTTCTTGAAAACTCCCTATATTAACCAATCCTACTCTGAATCTTGGAAAATGGGATTCTACTTCAATCTCTGAACACTTTGAAATTTGCTTCCACAAAGTCTAGGTTAAAGACTTTTTTTTAGACTTTTCCTGGCATTTCCTTCCTCATTGATTAGAACTTAGTTTTCATTTCACTTATCAGTTCAATCTTATTGATCAGTAATCCCCTTTATTATTCATTCTACCTCTTGAAAGAAGAAATCATTGTCAAGAGGGTTTTTTTCTCTTTTAGATCAACTGTTTGCTTTTCAGAAGAAAGAGGTCTCTGCAGTGTGGATACTTGAAATGCTTCATCACCACAACTATAGGCTTCCTTTGTGCTGCTTTCATTAATGTTTTAGGATTAAAAAAATGTCAAGCATCTCAATGTATGACAAGACAAACTCACAGCAAGGAATCCAGAATAATTTCATAGTGAGATTCCAGATCCTTTCTTTCTTCTTCCCTCCCTCTTTCCTTCCTTCCTTCCCTTTTTTGCCTTTCCTTTCTCCCTCATTCCCTTCTCTCTTCCCTTCCTTTCTTCCCTTCCTTTCCTCCCTTCCTCCCTCCCTCCCTCCATTCCTCCCTTTCTTTCTTCCTCCCTCCCTTCCTCCCTTCCTCCCTTCCTTCCTTCCTCCCTCCCTCCCTTCCTTCCTTCCTTCCTTCCTTCCTTCCTTCCTTCCTTCCTTCCTTCCTTCCTTCCTTCCTTCCTTCCTTCCTTCCTTCCTTCCTTCTTTCCTTCCTTCCCTCATTCCTTCCTCTTATGCAGATTAGCAATTCCTATTTACCTTGTACACTTAGAATGTTCTACTTCTGTGGGGACTGTGATTTCAATGGTCTAGAGAATTCCCAATATGGAAATTTCTTCTGTGGAGGTAGCTCTGGGGCCACTATACAGAATATGATTTTAGAGTTGTCTGGGGGCACTGGGAGGGTGAGTGACTTGTTCATGGTCACACAGCTAGAATATATATCAGAGGTGGGATTTGAACCCGGTCTTTCTGACTCCCAGGTCAGTTGATTGAACCCATTGCACCCCGTTGACTCAGAGAAAATTCTATATTGCCTGTAATCAAAATGACTGCACTTCTTCCAGCTCCCTCCCTCCTCTTTTCCTTTTGCCTTTAGCTCTGCTTTTCTATAGTCTCACTGGGGCCATCACCTAGTCACATTCACCCTTTTCTCCATGCATAGCATTTGGTATATTGAACTATGAGAAGGATCAAGTCTGTGAGGCAAGTTTCTGAGTTATTATCACAGTAACTGCACATAAAATACTTTTCTAAATGCTTAGGAAATTTAAAAACTGACCCTTTCCTTTGGTCCCCATCAGGGTGGGATCAGCTAGGCTCACTTGCTGAAAGGTCTCTCTTGACCTTCTTAGTCTTCTCCTTGCAGGCTGTAATTGGCAAGGACAGGTGCACTTAACAGGAACTCTGCCAGAAATGGTACCGGGTAAGCCAAGGCAGCAATGAGCAAGGTTGTGATTGCTGGTTGAAGGCAGCTCCCAAGTAAATTGATTTTATACCTGGCAATTTTCTAGTTCTCTACTTCAAAAAATAATAAAAAATCTATTGAATTACTGAAATTGCATGGTAGCAATCAAGGTTTGATAAAAAGTATTTTTGAAAACATTCAGTTAACATTCTCTGACACATTTCTTCAAAAACATAACAATATTATGACCTTTCTGTGCATTAAACCCAAGTTTAATTCTATGGGACTTTTTTCCCCCCTTTTCAAATATGGATTGATGTAGACAGATCTGCTTGGGTTGTTCATTGACTAGACAGCAGGCAGATTGATGCCAGTGATAAAATGTAAGAATAAAAGGGAATTTCTTTTGGTCATAAAGAACCTTTTACATGAGTCTCTTGAGAAACCAGCCAAGACCTGTACCTGGAATCTAAATCAGGGTCCTCAGTCAATAACCCATCAAATAAGTGTTGAGGGAGAGAAGAGAGAAGGTCTCCCTAGCCCCTCAGTAAGCTACCTTAGAGAATGCCTCAACACTGCTGCTAATGTGGAAAAAGAGAGTGACTAGTTCCACATGGATTAAATTTAATCACCCCTAGCGCTACAAGCCAAGAATGAATTTTTCCAGACTTTCCAGGAAGCCACTCTATGGGTGGCTTGTAGATAAGGGGAAGAAATGAAATATCATTGGTGTGAAGTACAGGAAGATTTAGTAGAGGCACAAACACCTTGACATTCATACTTCTGTCTGCACTTTTATGAACTTCTCTGGTTTGTAGCATGACCTACTACATTCTTTCCTCATTTATTCGCCTCCCCCTGTCTCCTCCCTGTTTTTTTTTAATTTTTTCCAAAGTGAAGTTAATTGAGTATCCTTCCTTCATTTCCTTTGTGAATTACACATGGTTTCTGGACTTCAGGGTCTTTTATGAAGTTTTTTGACAAGAGCTAAAGCATCTGGATGAGGACACATATATTAGCTGCTATGACCCATTCAAAGATTCCTACCTTAAATCATACTGTAAGCCTCTTAAGGCAATAAAAATTCAAAAAGCATATAAAAGGGACAAAGGCTAGAGTGTCCAGAGGGAGGCTGGTGAGTGAGAATTATGTGTTTATGTCATGGGAGGTCTTTATCTTCACTGATGCCTTAATCATAGGATCATGGACTTAGTGGGGGAAGGGACCTTTGAGATCATCTAGTTAATTGCATTCATTTTACAAATGAGGAAATGAAGACCAGAAACTTTAAATGACTCACCCCAAACCAAACAGGTAAATAATAACAGAATTGTCTTCTGACTCCAAATTCAGCATTCTTCACTAAAAGGCCAGTTCACCTAGACTTTGACCCCCTAATCCCAAGGCAACTCCAACCACCTTAGCTACTTCCTGTCTTTAGAAACCATCTCTTGTGCGTGGCTAGGTGGTGCAGTGAATAAAGCACCAGCCCTGGAGTCAGGAGGACCCCAGTTCAAATCCAGCCTCAAACATTTAACACTTACTAGCTGTGTGACCTTGTGCAAGTCACTTAATCCCAATAGCCCTGCCTTCCCTCCTCCAAAAAGCCAAAAAAAAAAAGAAAACAAAAAGAAACCATCTCTTGGAGGAATACTTTATTAGATCCTTCTGGGAAAAAAAAATCAACAAACTTCTGATGCAGGTCAGATCCATGAACTTGGAGAATAGGAATTACCACAGCTGGAGTCATCTCCCATTCCTCTGAATGAAGAAAGAGAGCATTCTGTAATTTTTATATTGTGCTTTCACATTCTTCCTTGCACAGAGTAATCCATAAATATCAGACTGAATTTATACCGAAAAATCATGTAAGTTCAGTGGTTACTGTAAGTTGTCTTTGGACAGGCACCTCAGAGCTGACATTTAGAAGTCAAACTCCTCTGCTTTAGCATTCTGGCGTTCAAGGAGAAATCATAGAATCAAAAATACATAGAGCTGGAAACAACCTTAGAGATCATTCAATCCAATTTCTTTCATTTTCGTAGATGGAGAAACTAGGGCCCAGGGAGGTTAAGTCCTTTGCCCAAGGTCAGAACAGCAGAAAGAGAACCAGGATTTGAACCCAGTTTTCTGACTTCACACCAAGCCTTCCTTCTATTACCCTATACTCTGGCAGGGTTGTTGTTTATTTTTTCTCGTATATTTAGTATTCCTGCTTCTCTTTGTATTTCGTGTTCAATAAGCTCAGGACTTACCAGTTTTTCCACAGTGGGCGAATGGATAGTACGACTGCTTTGCCTTCATGGCATGTCCACGGCGTAGGTAGCCAGGCTTCTATGGCTATCATGGCTATCAGTTCTCCCACCCAACACAGAATTAATAGGCTGCTAATCCTCCTCTTAAAGTACCTCTTCATTCTCAGCTCATTTAGCCCTTTCCTGAGTCCGATCCTGAAAAGACTGTGGTGTTAAAAATGCATTAGGCTCTACTTCGAAGTCCTCCTTTGTGAACTGATTGTAGTATAATCCAGATAGATCTGTTGCTGATTTTGGGCTTCTGGATTGGTACTAGCCGATAATATTATTATTATAATATGTAATGTTATGTTATATATTATAATATTACTACATTGCCATAGTCTTAAATGACGTTGAACCAGCTGTTCCATCTCTATGTCCTTTCCTCCCCTGACTGTGGGAAAGTCATGATAACCACCCTCTACCTTTAATTATCCTCACCTGAACTTCACCCAGCCCTTGGGTGTTGTGCAGATACCCAAGGTGTCTGTAGATTGAGACAATAGAGAATGATAGAGTTGTATGAATATAGTGAGTTGATTTTTTTTTAAGCAATTGGGGTTAAGTAACTTGCTCAAGGTTACATGGCCAGGTGTTTCTGGGTGGGTGCTAAGTGTCTGAGCCCAGATTCGATCCCCAGGTCATCCCGACACTGGAGCCGGTGCTCTTACTTGCTATGCTACCTGGCCGCCCTTGAGTTGATGTTTTGCAAAGGGTTTTTATCTACATGAATGTATTTGAATCTCATTCTAACCCTTTGAAGAAAGTTATGTATTTCCCATTGTATGCATGAGAAAACAGACTTAGAGAAATGAAGTGCTTTGCCCACAGTTTCACAGCTAGTGGCAGTGACTTGATTTAAACCTTCCACATTAGCCTTCCCCTTTACTCTGTTGGCTCTCCGATGTGAAATTGCTCTGAGTTCATCATAGTAAAGGATTTAGAGAAATGTTTTCATGTTCTTGTTGCTGATGTCATGAAAGGCCTATGAAAGCACAAAGTTAGATGAAGCAACAATACAGGGAAAACAGCTTTAAAGGAAAAGAAATATAAATGTTATCAATGAATGCTTGAATGACATGGCAAGCAGAGTTGTGTGACTTTAGAATAGTCTTTGCTTTTAAAATTAGTTAAGTTAGTGGAAAATGACAGTGATTTGGGACAGCTCTATGCAGAGTATGCCCACCCGAATCAAGAGTTCAACTTTTTTGGTGTCCTTTCCTTACCAAGTAAATGAGGGACATAGGCAACATGATCCTTGGTTTCCCCTCTAGCTCTAGAACCTAAGTGTTAGAGACCAAAATGAGCCCAATTTTGTAATCATCTCTGGGAAAACCCATTCTAAATTCTGATATCATTTGTCACCTGTGGTCCGAGTTTCTTTTTCATTTATTTCCCAGCACAATGAAAAGTTCTCACTTATTTTAAAAGGGAATCACAGCATTCTGACATGTCATATTGAGGGCTTATGAAAGAACCTTGCCTCCTCTATGCCCCCTGTGAATAGTTAATGACTATAATTATGTGAAAATAATAGTTAAAATTTATATAGCACTTTAAGGTTTCAAAGCACTTTTCATAGATTTTTTTCCCCATTTGATTATATAAAAAAGGCAAAGGAAAGAAAATTAGGGGTACAACCAGTAGTGTGCTGGAATCACACTTGCTTGTGTGATTATATTAAAATAACTAGATTTTCAGTGTGAGCATTCACACCTCAGAAATCTACAAATGCTACCAGTAAGAACTTGATTTTTTTGCGCTCTTGATCGTCTAGACTTAAGAAATTGATGGAGAAAATGTTAATGATGCAGATGAAGCTTAAAAATGTGTCCCACATACATTTTTTTTTCTCAGAGAGCTGGTTGTTAAACAATTACTAGTACATCCCTGGGTGCAACCAAAGAGCCTCAAAAGCTAATAGTTTTTCAAATAATGATAAGGAAAGGAACAAGTTGAAAAAACGTGTCACAATGAACAAATATTGTGGATAAAAATTTCATGAAGAGAAATCTCAAGAAAAAAATATACTAAATTCAGGTTGACAACAGATTCAAAATGAAATTGGGCCTAGCATGACTCATCAAGTTGGATATAGACCATCTGGGGACAACTCTAGCTCACACCTTGTGCCTCCCCAAACTACCTCAGATTCAAGGTGCTTAGTGAGTTCATAGCTTCTCAGAACAATAGCTCCCAAGCCCCAGTAGTATATCCATTTTTTAGTTGTCAGCTAGAGGATGAAATTAATTCAAAGCATTTAATGAAATCACACAGTGAGAAAAGCAGCAATAAATATTCTCCCCATAAATTTGGGAATAATTCTCCCATAAGTACATACACCTTCGGTGGGAAGAAATGTATACTAAGCAGCATGTGTGGTACAGACTTAGTGGGAAACACATAGAGAACATATATGGCTCAGAACATTTGTGGAAGGTTGTGCACATGGGGAACTCATGGGCTGGGGTACACGTATAGAAGAATACCTCATGCATCTCGTCTGATGGGTCATTTATGGCTTCTGGTGATATCATAGTCTTCCTCCCAATAATCCTGCTCCTTGCTGTTTTTGCAAGGCATTAAATCTTTGACAGGGATTGGCCTCTTGTGGCTGTTGTTGAAAGTCATCTCTGCTGGTCCCAAGGTTGTTGCTGTCTGCTGCCATTGAGCTTGTGCTTGTGGAGTTTTTACAAGCTTTTAGGTCCTGGTTTCAGTAGGAGCCCTCAGCTGAGCTGCTACCGAGAGGAAGAATGGGCCCTCACATCTCTCTTTAATTTTGAATACCAGAGGTTTAAACAATAGTTCTTTTAGGAAGATAGAACCCTCACACATCTTTTTGGGGAATAAAAGAAAAATCCAAAGTAGCTTGACTTTTTCTTCTCCTTTAAGAGAATCTGTCGATTGTCAGAACCTTGGCTATAATAGGCTTTTCTTTTCCAAAAGGAAGCCAAGGTCAGGAGCCAAACTTGTTAGCACATAGAGGAATCTACCAATGAATGTTGCCTGTAGACTTTAAGTCTCTTTTTTAAACCTCTGCTCCCTGCTCACTCTATGGGCGATGGTTCCTCTTTGAAGTTTCTGTCTCTTTTAGGGCCCAGAAATCTGTATAACTCCCTGATAACATACAATAAGCAATTAAATGCTTAATATGTGCTAAGAACTGTTCTAATCAGTGGGGATAAAAATACAGGAAAAAGAAAGACAAACTTCTCCCTCAAGGGGCTTACATTCTAATGGGAGAAGAAAATATACCAGAGAAAGCTGAAAAGTGTGTGTATGGGGGGTGATGGGAAAGAGGGGATGTAGTGATAGTGACTTATTTGGGGTCATGGTGTTTTGGGACCTCCCTGACTTCTGTTACACCCAAATACAGATAATAAATACTTTAAGGAAGCTGAAACTCTCATATTGTTAAAGATTTGGAATCTGTAATGAGAACTTTGTTATCAATAAAAAGGGAATAATACAGCTGAATAATAAATGCAACACGGATAGTGGCAAATCTGAATAAAAACATGAAATCCAAGGGGAAAAAAATTCTAATACTGGAAGGCAAATCAGCAGAAGGGACAGAACATTCAGCAAAACAAGATCAAAAGAAAACTCAGTGAGAAGGTTGGAAGGATTTGTAAGTACAGATGATGTAACTTGAAGACAAAGCTCAGAGACATAATTTAAGAGTTATCACTTTAGCTAGAAAGTGTGCAGAAAGAATCTATTATTTTTCAGGAATTAGATCAAAAAATTTCCTAAAAGTACTAAGATCAAAGCACAGACTATAGATTGATGGAAGTCTTCAGATGATAGCCCTCTGGAGACAGGACTACCAGATTAAGTGCACTCACACACATTATCATCCAACTCCCCGAACTTTTCTTTGTCCTTACTGCAATTTCCAATTCCTCTATCACTTCAAATTCCACCATTCCATCACTCCTGCTTTGACCTTACTTTCCTCCCTTTACAGATCTGATCCTGGAGTTAACTAATCTAACTATGCATTGTCCTTCTCTTTTGACTTTCTTGCCTCCTTGTCTTTGTCATTTATGCCTTACCAATCCTCATCCTTAGATTATTTCCTTGATTTACCTTCTCTGCTCATACTCCTATACAGATGAATGACCCTAGAGAGGGCTAAGCATCCACGCCACCTGAGTCCGCTAAAAATTCATGTTAATATCATGACATCATGTTAATATCATAATATCATGCATCCTTCCCTCTGCTTGACAGGTTTTTTTACTCCTCTGTTACATTTTTGCTTTAATCTAGCCTACAAGAAAGAGGTAGCTTTTTTCATTGCCAAGGCCAACAACACATTTTAAAAATAACTCTCTGCCTTTTGGCCAGCCCTCTCTGACTTCTGCTATTCCCAAAGACAAAAGTAATGAGTGGTTGTGCTTAGACATTTTACAGAAGAATTTTGCTTGACCTTTAGAATCTTTGTATCTACATTGGCATTTAATTTATCTTTTTTGCGTGAAAGTCTGGTAGATATCGGAATGTATGATTTTTATTTCCTAATCTCACACATTTGTTTAGTTTTGCTTTAAACAATGCTAACTCTAATAAAATCTGTCCATTTTCTGCCTGTACTGGCTTATGTAAAATCAGTTGAACTGTGATGAGTAGCACAACTCACATGCAATATTTTTTCTTACCATTTCACCTTACCTGCTATAGTCCTTAACCGGCATCCTTTGCAATATGTTCTGGACTTGGCATTTCAAATTATTTTCATCACACAGCTCATTTTTCTGAGAACATAGTACTGAAGGAGGATGGAAGGAATTCCATGTAGGGTTCTGCACTTTTACATTATAATCAAAGAGAAATATGTAGATTATATGGAACCAAAACCAATTCTGAAAATATGCTGTCCTAATAGGAAAGAACCATCCAGGGAATAAAAATGTACATTTCCATTCTCAAGTTAATCATAACCACTGAGAAACATTGACCTTATCACAATTTCTGCATTCCCATTTTGTATTACATCTTTCCTATATTCACTAGTTTCAGTTTGAAATATTGTTTTCACCAAAGATAGAAAATTCCCTTGAAATGTCCCCCCTCAGTATTGCGGTACAATTGCTGTAGGTTGGCTGAGTTGTGCGTTTACCGAAGTACTGACAAGATGAATTTAGAACTCAGGACCTAATGTGGCATGAATAATGAAGCTAGTCTAAAGGTAGGTAGTGGTTTCAGGATCTAACAAAGACCCTGAAACAAAGCTTTTGAATTTCTTTTCATTTGTAACAAGTACTTTTGAATACTTAAGGCAGATGGTACAAACTTTGAGTTACTAGAATGTCTTCATGTGAAGGACTGTAAGATTATTGTGTTAACCTGTATGCTATTCAAACAAATTAGATGGATGACAGCATAATCCATGTTGACCAATGGAAAACTTGGACCATATCCATACTAATCTACCTATCCAAATATTTTTTGGCCAATTTATAATTTTTAATAGGTAGGAAATGTAAATATACACATACAAAGAAGTTAAATACAGGATAGTGTGTGATTGAGAACACTAGCAGTTGGGTGGACAAGGAAAGGAGTCATGAGGAATATGGTGTTTGAGTGGCATCTTAAAGGAAAAGAAGGATCTGATGACATAAGGAGGAACTGCATTCCAAGCATGCGAAATGTCTAATGAGGCACAGAGGCAAGGCTGGTTTGACTGTATCACAGACTCTGGGATGTCAGTCAGTCAGTCAGTGTTTATTAAGTGACTACTATGTACCAGGAAGAGTGCTAAGAGCTGGGGATGGAGGGAAAGACAAAAGATAGTCCTTGCCCTCAAAAAGCTCATGGTCTAAAGAAACTCTTATTGAAGGGGAGCAATGCCCAATGACATTGGAATGATAGATTGAGGCAAGGTTGTACAGGATTTTAAAAGCTTAAACAGAGGGGTCTATGTTTTCTCTTTAAGGCAACAGGAAAGCTTGGGAATTGTAGCAGCAGGGGAATTACAAAAACCTAGAGAGGATCAATATTCAAGATAGGGTGAGCAACTGTCAAATGCAGTTGTTGTTCGCCATTCGTTTTCAAAAAGGACCAGTGACACCATGGGGTGATATCTTGACTGGCTTGTGAGTTGGATTTAAGTAAGGCAGAGCTGTTCAAAGTTGTCAACCTCACTCTCTCTCCCAAAGTCATTAAAGTCCAGTGGCAGAACTAAAGTCAAGTTGACTGGTGATGGCCTGAAATGCAGTGGATGACTTTGGTGTCTTCTGTGTCTGACCAAGCTCTAAGCCACAATAAATAGCACCTGCTCGATCTGCCTTCATGGCCATTGGAGCAAATTATTCTCATCTACCCAATCTACCCAGAGAGGTACCTGCTTGGGGTAGACATCCCCCTAACTCACCTTCAAATTTAAGACCTGTCAGTAACCCTCAACCTGATCATGCCCATCTGCTGAGACTGTTTTACCAGGGTATGACTTCTGGGCATGCTACAGCTTCTTGGAGCTGCAAGTGAGAGTTGGGTGAAGGTGGGCACCAAAAGTGAATGAGCAGCTCTGAAAAGGGCTCAGAAAGCCCTCACATCAGAAGCGCTAGTTCTCCTTGAACATCCTACCCACCCCATTAAATGCATGAGATAAGTTGAGGTGACTAGGAGTGGGGAAAGACCATCAGATTTGACTGATGAAAGGTCATTGGGAACATTGAAAAGAATGGCTCTATCTCTAATATGGTAAAAGCCAGAAGCCAGCTTAGGAGGGTTCAGGAATGAAAAGAGAGAAAGAAGATGCAGTGAGTATAATGTATTATGTCTGAAATCTTGGACTAGGCCAATATTCCAGATCTGGAAAAAAAGAACAAAACCTTTAAGAAACACCGCCATTATTTTCACTTCTAAACCAGTAACAGGTACAATAACTTATTCATTGGTGTCAAATATTTGCCCAGTTTAACATTGTTCTCACCACTTTGACTGAAAGTTCTCAGAGGGTCTGTGTCAGCTTAATTTACCTTGTGCTAGCATTCCTAGGATGATGCCAAGTCTATGAAGGCAGATGAATGTTCTTGAATGATGATGGAGATCAGATGTCCCTAGACTATGTAAATCATAGTGTAACTGTCAAGGGTAGCTATCCTGGACAAGGGTGATGGAAAGAAATCAAAATGATCCTGGGGTTTAGGCTTGGTTTTCTTCTTTAAAAGTTTCTTATATCTTCATCAGTTTCACATAATGTGCAATAAATTTAATCAAGTTGGTTCCTTCCTCTTCCCTTAGTCCCCCTTCTGCATAGATCAAAGCCAGAGTGTTTTAGTCAGCTAATAACTTTTTAATTAAGCACCTACTATGTGTAAAATGCTGTGCTAAGCACCAAAGATGTGAAGAAAGGCAAAAACACTGTCTTGCCCTCAAGGAGTTCATGTGCAACTAATTATGTAATACAAAATATAGATAGACAGTAAAGAGAGAAGGCACTAGCTGCAAAAGTGGAGCTGGTGGTGGTTCTGGGGAGGACTGAGTTGGACATACCAGGAAAGAGTTCGAATTGTAGTTGGGATTTGAGCTGTCTTAAAGGAAACCAGGAACATTCATTGGTACAAGTGATGAGAAAGCATTTTATACATGGCAGAGAGGAGGTGAAAAGCAATAGGGAGATGGTGTGTCCCCTGGGAGGAAGAGGAAGTAGGCCAGTGTGCTTGTACCATAGAATGCATGAAGAGGGGCAAGGTTTAAGAAGATTAGAAAGATAGCGTCCAGGTAGGTTGTGAAGGTCTTAAAATTCCCAATTGAGGTCTTTATAGTTGATAAGTGTTACAGGTATTTATCTGTGACTTTAAAGAGTCTCTTGTGTGATCACAGATCATGTTCTGGAAAGGACCAAGCTCCAGGCTCCAAGCAGTCTCAAGGGTCCCAATTCCCCACGTATTGGTTAAACCTCCACTGCACTTTAACTGAGCTTATTAATCTGGAAATGATGATGGAAGTTAAACACCAGGAAGGGAAAAACGCTCTTAAGGGAATAGCTTTATACTATGCCCAAGCATATCCACGACCACCTGCATCAATTTAAAAACAGATTTACCGACACAGGAAGAATTTTCTGCAAGTGTTTCTGTTTGTCATGCTTGTTTACCTCAGCTGGAAAATTGCTGTAGAGCACAGTTTAAAGGGTGCCTTTCCTTCAGTCATTACTGGATGCTAATTATTGGCTCCTTTTGTTTGAAAGTTGAGACTAAGTTAAGTTTTTATTTAAAGTCAGACTTCCAAAGCTCTGCTTCTCCATCTAAGAAAAAAGAGTCTGGAGTTATCAGAAATAGTTTGGGCGGGGCGCCAGGTAGCACAGCGAGTAAGAGCACTGGCCCCAGAGTCAGGATGACCTGGGATTGAATCCAGGCTCAGACACTTAGCACCCACTCAGAAACACCTGGCCATGTTACCTTGAGCAAGTTACTTAACCCCAATTGCTTAGGGGCGGCTAGGTGGCACAGCGAGTGAGAGCACTGGCCCCAGAGTCGGGATAACCTGGGATCGAATCCAGGCTCAGATACTTGGCACCACACCCAGAAATAACTGGCTGTGTAACCTTGAGCAAGTTGCTTAACCCCAATTGCTTATTAAAAAAAAAGAAATAGTTTGGGCATTTCTAGATGAGTTCCTGTACTTGAACCCAGTCTCATCTCCATCAGAGGTTGAGGCATTGTCTTGTCCATGTCTTGCTCCCCACTTGGGATACTCATATGAAGAGGGGACAGTTGAAACACAATATCTTAAGTTGAAAATGATGAAGCTACCAGGACCCATTATCTTCTCAGGTTAACTAAGCTTCACTGAATGAACTCCAGTGGCTTTCTAGAGGGTCCTAGTCTTTCACAGCCATCAAGGCAATGTAAGATCCCAGACTCTTTCCTTTGACAGTAGAATTGTGCTCTGTTAGCAACTCAGTTTCTGGTGTTCTACAAAAGATGAAGAGGACCTCTTAGATGCCACAAAGAAAGAGGGCATCTGTTATTGATCCCAAGAAGAGAGTGAATTTCTGGTAATTGGCAACTTCCTGATAAGGCACTTGGAAGAGGGTTACCAGAATACTGAAGTTGATTTGAAACTATGCAAGTGAAGATAATTATAAGGAATTAGTAATATTTATATTGAAGAAGATTTAAGAAGAAGGCATCAGAGTTGCCTTTAAATGCTTGAAAGGTTGACGTGGAAGAGAAGAATCATAACTGGTTGGGTTGGCCCCTAAAAGCAGAACTAAAAATGGTGGTTGGAAAGAGCAGAGAAGTGGACTTCAGATTTCTATGTGAAAAAAAAACAACTTCCTGACAATCATTGTCTGAAAGTAGGTTAGGTTGTTTCATCTGGTGGTCTCCCCAACACAGGGCTTCAAGGAAAATTTTTCTAGGGGCATTTTGGAGGACATTATTGGTAGTATGACTATGGGCAAGTCTTCCCTCAGCATCCAGACAGTTCTCTAAGATTGCTTTAAGTTATAGAGCATTTGATAGGCAGTGGTAGAGAAAGTTTCTACACTGGGAGCTTCTTATACCAATGAAATCATAGGGACAGTGCAAAGCCCAAAACAATGAAATGATGAGTCAAAGTGTTTCCAATCAACAGGGGTCCAACTGAATTTGCGTAGCACAGATTTGTAATGGACAAAATCAACTTTGTGACTTTCATCACTAGGAGCTGACAGCTTGGGAGTAGAAAAAGCAGACGGTAGCTGTCCTCCCTGGGTCGATGCTCATGAGGTCAGAAATGGCAAAAGATCATGGTTTCATTTTTATACTTTTAAGAAAAGGGAAACAGAGGGAGTCAGTCTTGGAGAAGTGCAAACAGACCATTTTTTTTTTCAAAAGGAAATTTTTAGGATAGTTGTTTGACTTCAGTTCCTGAGAATACCTTACAATGGATCATTAAAGTTAGTAAATGTTGAGAACGAAGTAATGATTACAAAGGACTACCATGGTTTCATTAAGAACAAGTCAAGCTTGATTAGCTTTATTCCATTTATTTATCTATTTATTCATGCATTTATTAATTTACGTATCAATAAACTCATTTTTCTATTAATTCATTCTTTTGTGTCACAGCTACTCATCTGAGCATTTCCTATACCAATGAAACCAAAAGTCCAGCATTCTATAAACATAGCTTATCTAGATTTTAGTGAATCATTTGATAAAAAAAGATTTCGTGCTATTTTTATGGAGAAGATTAATAGATATGGACTGTATGATAAAATTGGATCAAAAATTTGGTTCAACATCTCAGTTCCAAGAGGATTTGTTCATAGTTCAATGTTAACTTGGCAGTAGGTCTATAATGGAGTGCTCCAGGGATCTGTAGTTGGCTTTGTGTTTAATAATTTTATCAACGATTTGTATAAAGGATAGCATACTCATAATTTTACAAATGATATGAGATTGAGATGTACAAGAATGAATGACAGAGACAGCATTCAGAATATCTTGAGAGCCTGGACTCTTAATTGGAGAAAATTAGGCTAAATCTAGTAAGATGAATTGACTTATGTTGAGCCCCCAAAAGTAGAACTATGAGTAGTGGGGTGGAATTTGTAAAGAGGCAAATTTAAACTTGATATCAGAAAAAAAACCAAACAAAACTCAAACCCCCAAACCTGTTTCAGTTATTAATAATCTTTATCTTCTATCAGACTGCACATAACACTTTGTTTACAAGCATTATTTGTACTGTAGCTATTTATATATGTGTCATAGAATCCTGGTAGATTGTAAAATCCATGAAGGTAGAGATTGTTTTATGGTTTTTGCATTTTATTGATTTTTTAAAAATTTATTTTGTTCTTATATCACAGTGTCTTCTGGCTATATCCTTCTCACTCTCTATGAGCTTTCCCTTCTAACAAAACAAAAAAAGTTACACAAAGTCAGATCAACCATATCTGGTAAGACATGTAACATTCTACAACTATGGGGCTGTCTTTAGCTTTAACTGCACTTGCCACACCGTAGATACTTAATAAATGTTTGTCCAATTCAAAATATGTACTTAACTCTGCTATAAGACATGATGAGAACAAAAATAAAGGGACAGAATTGTGATTTGTTTAAAGCAATTGGGGTTAAGTAACTTGCTTAAGGTTACATGGCCAGTTATTTTGTGTGGGTGCCAAGTATCAGAGGCTGGAACTGATCCTGGGTCTCCTGACACGGGCCGTTGCTTTTACTCATTGCACTACCTGGCCGCCCCAGAATTGTGATATTTTTGAGGAAGAAGAGATTACTCTTAATTGGTGCAATCAGGGAAGACTTCATTGGAAAGATGGTATTGGGCCTTGAAGAATGGCAGGAATGGAGGGTGAGAGTGGAGAGCATTCCAGGTTGAGGGTGAAGGTATGGAGGTGGAGGAGAGCAGGGCTTGTTCAGTGTTATAACAAGTGGATGATCTCTAAGTTATTTTCTAACTTTAGATTCCAAGATAAATATTGGAGCAGGTTATAGGGGAAGCTATGGAACTCTTTAAAACTGAGAAGGATTTAAATGTGACCCTGACTGAAGGCTGGGACAGACTATATGACCTCTGTAGGTCCCCAGTCTCCCGAAGAGTCTATCTTTCTAGGAATGAAAGAAACCCTGGAGAGCAATGTCTATTACAAGAAATTACTCATTTCACTGAACATTGTTATTCCAGCAACCAATGGTTGAATTATGGCATACATAATAAGGACTCTCAGGGGCATCTTGAAAAATATAAGTAAAATCTTAAAGGTCAGAGAGTTTTATCCATTAAGTGTGATCTCCTGCAGATGAGTGAGTCCACTTACACATGCTCCTAATATTTTATCTAGAGTTAAGGACCCATTAGCATTTCCATTTGTTACTATTTGTTTTTCTTCTTCCTGGAAGATCATCAGGGTCTTGTGTGTGTGTGTGTGTGTGTGAGAGAGAGAGAGAGAGAGAGAGAGAGTGTGTATGACAGAGAATTTTTTTCTTTCTTATATTTAGCTTAGGAATATTAGAATACTATACTAATAGTTTAAAATACAGTAATTGATTACTTCTCAGTTCACTGTGGTTTATTAACTAGATAATCCCATTAAGGGTAAGGGCATGGACTAAAAGAGGAAAGATATATCCTTGATACTTTGCTACATTGCAATTTGAAATACCTTACATTTGTTTTTTTTTTGTAAACTATATGAGTGGTTGTCTTAATGGTGGAAAAAAAATTGTCCTGTGAACTCTGGTTGAATTATTGCTAATGCATAGGTTACATACAAACTAACAAGTGCTTATATTTTAGCAGTTTGTTAATTTATATGCCTACCTTCCCCAGCCTTAAAAAAACCCTTCATTAGTTCCTATCATTCTTTCAAACTATCATCCTGCATCTCTCTTCTTCCTCCCAGGAGAACCTGTTGACACTCATTGTCTATACTTCCTCTGTTGTTCTATATTCTTCTATTTCCTGTATTCTGCTATCCACTTTCTATACCCTTCTGTACCCCTAAACTGGCCTTCTCTTTGTTTCTCACACATAGCCCTCTGTCTCTTGTCTCTGTACTAGTGGTCCCCCATGCTTGGAATTTCTTCCCTCCTCCTCCCCATCTTTTGGGATCCCTTTATTTCCTTCAGTACAAAACTCAAGTTTTGTTGGGTCATTTAAGTTATATCTTACTCTTTGTGACCCCATTTGGGGGTTTCTTGGCAAAGATACTGGAGTGTTTTGCCATTTTCTTCTCCAACTCATTTTACAGATGAGGAAACTGAGGCAAACAGGGTTGAGTGACTTACCTGGGGTCACACAGTTAGTAAGTGTCTGAGGCTAGATCTGAACTTAGGAAGATGTCTTCCTGTCTTCAGGCCCAGCATTTTATCCACTGAAGCATCTGGCTGTTCAAGTACCACAATCTAGATGATGATTCCCTGACAGTACCTTTTTCATCAACTACTTTGTATTTAAATACCTGTATTATATGTATATGTATATGCTCATATATGTACACCTGATAGATTGTAAACTCCTTAAGGACAGAGACTCTTCATGTTTATGTTTGATTTCGCCAGTGCCCAGCAGAGAATCTGGCACATAGTAGGCATTTAATAAATGATTGTTGATTAATTGACTTGAATGACCCGTTGGTTGGGAATCTAGAATGCATTTTCCTGTTAGAAACAGTGTTACAGGGGCGGCTAGGTGGCGCAGTGAGTAAAGCGCTGGCCCCGGAGTCAGGAGGACCCAAGTTTGGTTCCAGCCTCAGACATTTAACACCCACACAAAATAAAACTAGGCATGTAACTTTGGGCAAGTTACTTAACCCCAACTGCCCTCCAAAAAAGGCAAAAAAAACAAAAACCCAAAACAGTGTTACAAGTGTAAGTCATTTCCCAGGTTAGTCCATGAATTTATGTTGGAACATGACATGTTCACAATGAGAAATATATAATGATGGGGTATTGCTCATCACTAAGTGCCACCGAAAAATAGTAAAAATGATTAAGTTTTAAAATGTATTTTAAGTGGTGGAGCTTGAGGCAAAACATGTTCAATCAGAAAAAGCAGCCAAGACTTGTGGAGACTCTGAAGGGGGGAATATAAAGAGATGGGAAAAGGGCTGAATATGCTCAGTAGCCATAAAAGGTAAAACATACACACACACACATTCAATCAACAAACCTTTATTAAGTGTTTATTATGTTCCAGTTTTATCTGACACATAGTAGGTGACTATTTTATGGAGAATTCTCCCAAGGCAAGCACTCACATGGAGGTCAGAAGAAGCAATACAAGGACACTCTCAAAGGTGAAATTTGGTGTCAATAATGAGATATGGGAGACACTGGCACAGGGCCACCCAGCATGGCATGTGCACAGCAAAGAAGGCTCTGTGCTCTAGGAGCAAAGCAGAATTGCAGTAGCTTGAAAGAAACATGAGATGTGCAAATTCTACTGCAATTCTGCTTTGCTCATAAAGTACAAATAGTCCATATTGTGCCTGACCTGTAGTGGAAACTTCTAGCTGGACACATTGTACCTTGACCCCCAAATTGTGATGTCATTTTGGTCCTCTGAGTATGAAGGACAAACAACATTATGTGTCAGGCGTTGTGCTAAGCACTGGAGGTACAAAGAGAAGCAAAGACTCAGTCCTCAACCTCAAAGAGCTCATATTCTAATTGGGGAGACAACATGCAAAAAAAGTGTATGGCAAGAACCAGGAAATGGCCTCCTACAGATGGCAGACTTTGAGCACATTCTTTTTTTTTTTAATTTTTTTTTTTAAGCAATTGGGGTTAAGTAACTTGCTCAAGGTTACACAGCCAGTTATTTCTGGGTGTGGTACTGAGCGTCTGAGCCCGGGATTCGATCTCCAGGTCGTTCGGGAACCGGTGCTCTTACTTGCTGAGCCACCTGGCCGCCCCTAAGCAATTGGGGTTAAGTAACTTGCTCAAGGTTACACGGCCAGGTGTTTCTGGGTGGGTGCTAAGTGTCTGAGCCCGGGATTCGATCTCCAGGTCTATCTCAACACTGGAGCCGGTGCTCTTACTTGCTGTGTTATCTGGCTGCCCCTTTTGAGCACATTCTTGAAGAAAGATCAGGCACCTGAAAGAAGGGCAGGAGGGGAGGCATTCTGGGTCGGGAGACAGTCAGTACAAATACTCAGAGTAGAGGGACAGAGTGTCCCATCTGAGGAACAGCAAGTAAGCTGGTGTAGCTTGATCATTGAGTTATGTGGAGGGGAATGAAGTGTAGGGGCTGGAAACAAGGAAGAACTTTCTAATATATATAAAAAATAAACTAACAATTTTAAAGCCAGAAAATATTTCTCTTGGGAAGAGCCAAATCTTCTTTCAAATAGTGAAGCCTCAAATTCTGTGGTAGATAGGTAGCAACACAAAGCGGGACCCACTTTGGAAGTCTTGTCTAGGGCACACAAATGCCTTGTCCAAACTGTGCTTCAAGGACATTTGAGGTTGATGGCCTCATTCTCTATTATACCTAATTTCACTTTGAAACATATGGCTTTCCTTCTCCTACCACCAGCCCTACTCATGATTACTAGCAGTCCCTGTAATTAGGTTATTTTAAAACTCATAAATGGAATGTAAAGAGGGTAGTGATCTGTAAAGGGCAGGAAGAGGAGGGAGTCAGGGAGGAGAAATGGGTGGAGATAAAGAGAAGGAGGGAGGTGGAAAGATTGATTTTCCTAGGATAATTGGGCAAAAGTTTGAAGAGAGATGTGGGCTTCTTGGGATTTATATTAGCTTTTCCAAATTTGAACATTATCTCAGGTGCAGTGAAATGATTCAATATGAAGCCTTTCCTTTTCTTCTCAAATTACATGTAAACCATGAAATAGGAACAAAATAGGCTAAATTTTGTAGTAATAATTTGATTTGTTCTATTAACACTTTCAGATTTGCACATTGTTCTGCAATACCTTATTTGAATCCTCACAACCCCTCTGTGAGGTAGATGCTGTTATACCCATTTTACAGATGAGGCTCAGAGAGGCTAGGTGGCCTGTCAAAGGTCACAGAGGTAGTAAATGTCTGAAGAATGATCTAAAGCCAGGTCTTCCTAACTCCAACTGCAGCTCCCTCTACCCCTGTATGCTGCTTCATGTAGACAACGATCAATTGATGAGGGATTTATCTAAAAGACCAAGTGAACTCCTGGAGAGGGAGAGGAAGGGGGTGGGGGATGAAAGAGAGACAGAGACAGACAGACAGAGACAGAGAGAGGAAGGAGAGAGAGAAAGAGAGAGGGAGACGTAGGAAGGGGAGAGAGAGAAAAGAGAAGAGAGAAAAAGGGAGGGGGGGAGAGAGAGAGAGGATGATGATGATGACAATAGGCTTCTCTTTCCTGAACAGTTCATTTCCTTCATTTCCTCAGCATTAATTCACATACAAGCATAGTGAAATGACTTTGATTTTCAAGTTTTGTCTTTATATCTCCTAGACACTTTACCTGAAATAACCTTTCCTCTCCTATTGTACTGTACCTTTTAATACTATGCCAATCTATTTTCTGTGTATCTTCTCTACTTCCCTATCATTGTTTCTTAACTAGGCAGTATTTTTTTCACTATATTATTTTATTTTGGAGATCAAGCCATTATCCAGTCTTCTTGCTCATCTACAATATATACATAATACATAGTGTGGCCACTCAAGGAGATCTTATGTTACTTCTTGACTGATTCACCTTGTTCTATGTTTCTTCCAATATAAATAGCTTTATATTCAAGATAGATTTGCTAGGCAGATATTATTCTCCAATATCCTTTTTTTCTGGCCTCATATCTATGACCAAACATAATAATAGTGACTATTCTCACCATCAACCTTATTCTTTCATTCGATTTAATTCTTTTTTTTTTGACTTTTTTGGAGGGCATTTGGAGTTAAATGACTTACCCAAGGTCACATGGCTAGTTTTTGTGTTAAATGTGTGAGGCCGAATTTGAACTCAGGTCCCCCTGACTCCAGGGCAGGTGCTTTATTCACTGTGCCACCTAGTTGGCCCCGATTTAATTCTTATATCCTGTCCTCTTTGTTATATGAAATTGTTGGTTTTTTTTTTTTACCATTAATTTTACAACTCTCTGTAAATAGGATCAGCAGTGGCATTGGGTGGGGAAAAAGAAAGACTAAATTAACAGGTCATTTAAGGGGTCTATGGTAGGTTTCCACACCCCCTAAAAGTTTTCTTTTCCTTATTTCCAACTTCCCTACCCTGCTTCTATCCTCAGGAAGAATTCCTAGGTCTAGAGTGAAAGAGCTGAGGAAAGTTAATTTTTGTTAAGTTTGGATAATGGGGGAAGGATAAGGGGGACAGGCCTGGGTGGGGAGAGGATTTGAGAAGAGAGAAAAGGAAGAGTATAGAGGGGGAGATGAGAGGATTTAGTAATGGATGGGGACTCAGTGATATCTAGTGAACCATCCTTATTGTGTAGGTAAGGAAGTTGAGGGCTAAAGTGATTCAACCAAGATCACACATATAGTAAAAGGGTTGGAATTGAAACCCAAATCTTCTGACTTGACTTTAGTGCCCTTCCCACTGTATACATCCCTGTGAAGGCAGGCATGGGTCTTAGGTTAGGCTAGGGATAATTTATTCTTCTATTTAAACCTCGTCCTCCCTGACTGAAAACTGTATCAGTCTATTGAGGAACATGTTTTTTCCCTGTGGAAGTGTAATATTTTTGCTCAGAGCTTTGTTGGACTGAGGTACCCACAGAAGTACCTTAATTGTTTTAGCTTTTAGAGGGACCCACCAATAATAATCTGGTTATTTTTTTTTGCTTATAAAGGGAATGGAGGGTAGTAATCAAGAAAAGATAGGGGAAAAGGAAAAGGAGGAGGAAGAAGAATAGGAACAAGAAGGCTCACTTTGCCTAAGAAGTCATGTAGTGGGTCATATGTGTTTTAAACTTCATAAATATTTGAGAGTGTGTTGGTTGGGAATTCATTGAATTCTGGGATACCATGAAGTGATAAAACTGAAGCATTAAAGTCATCTTTCTTCCTTAGATTAGGGCGTCATTAAGGAGTTGAGACACATTAAGCCAGTATAACAGGGAACTACTTCAGTTTCCACAATGAGGGGATAAAGCAAGGTTAAGGAGCTCAAAGTTCTTTCCAGATGGCTCAGGGAAGTCAAGCCATTTAGGATTCAGGACTAATCATATCTTCTTCTAGAAGTTGCATCCACATGCTATTTGTCGTTACAAGGAGAAACATACAAATGCTATTTCAGCATATTGCTAATTAGGATACTACCCCAGGCTAGTGCAGATTAATCTCCTCAGATATGCTTACTGTATATGGTAATCATGATTAATTAGCACACAGTATTGGTTTGGAATGAGAGTATTTGGGGAGAATCTTGCCTTGTTTGTCTCCCATCGGGTAAGCAACTGAGAAAATTCCAGCTGAGACAACCTTTAGCACATCTCCCCCTAGCTCATCCTAATAGGTTCCATGGTGATAGGTGATCTAGAGATGATAAATAGACAGCCAATAATATTCTTTCAATTACCCTTGTAAAGCTGCTACTTAGAGACCACAAGTTTACAGCATCAAGGCGATGGTGTTATATAACGCAGGGTGATGCCTACAGAGTAAGATTGGCTAGAAGTGGAGGAAGTTTTACTTTGCCTTAATGTCTGATCAGCAGCTAGAAAAGCACTGTCTTGCCTCCTCTTTTCAAGGTGCTGCCTAAAGGTGACCCACTGAATGTTGCCTTGAGACCTGTGGAGCTCTGATTAGTACCCTCATTCTATCACTTGAGGATTTCTACCAGCACTTCACATATTGAGGGCCATTTGTTGTTGGCTGGATTGTCTAGTCAACACTATAATACATATATAATGCAGTGACCTGAGCAAGCACCCCCTTGGCTCTAGATGGAACTTTGTAAGTCTTCTCTGATGCTGAATACACCTCTGTGCACCCATGTCTGCAGAGCAAAGACAATGAAAACTTCTGCATACACACACTTCATTCTCATCACATAATAGCCAGGGATGCCCATGGTTCTCAAACTGCCCTTTCTTTCTAAAACAGGAGGAGGGAGTACATATCAAAGAATTAAGAGTGGCTAATTCTAGGTGAACCAAGAAGTCTCCAAGGAGAGGTCTGCTTGGGTTAAGCTGGTAAGAACTTGAGTGACATCTCTGATAGGCGCACCCAAGGAAGCGGAGCCATCCCTTCTGTGGCAAGTTAAATCAGGGGTGAAGAGCTTAAGCCCGAAGATGAAGCAAGGGACTCATTAAGTAGGAAGCAAAGCCCAAAGCCTAATTCCTTTGTGCCTTGGTGTGAGGCCAAGGTTTGAGGCAGTAAGCCTGACTTGACAGGCACCAACTAATAGAAGCTCACAACCCCCTTATGAGGCAGATGCTTCTTCCTTGGTGAATTTGTATCTCTAGGAGGTCACCTGGCTTCTCTTAGGGTCCACAGTATCTCAGTGTTGTAGCTGACAGTGGGATTCAAGAATTCTGACTCCTAGAATAGGGTCCTTTGAAGGAGGTATGCAGAAATTAGCTACAGTATGTAGGTATACCTTGGAGATGTGGATTTGGTTCCAGACCACTGCAGTGAAGTGAATATTGCAATAAAGTGAGTCACATGAATGTTTTGATTTCCTAGTGTGTATGAAAGTCATGTTTATCCTAAATGTAGTCTCTTAAATGTGCAAATACTATTGCACATATTGTCTAAAAAAAGTATGTACCTTAATGAAAAAAAAAATTATTGCTAAAAAAATGCTAACCATCATCTGAGCCTTTAATGAGTCATAATCTTTTTGCTGATGGAGGGTCTTGCCTTGATGTTGATGGCTGCTGACTGATCAGGGTGGTGGTTGCTGAAGATTGGGGAGTGGGGGGCTACGGCATTTTCTTAAAATAAGACAACAATGAAGTTTGCTGCATCAATTGACTCTTCCTTTCACTATTGCCTATAGTCAATTGACTCTTCCTTCCTTAAATACTTAGAGGCCATTGCAGAATTATTAATTGGCCTAATTTCAATATTTTTGTGTCTCAGGGAATAGGGAAGCCCAAGGAGAGAGAAAGAGACAGGGAATAATGGCCAGACAATGGAGCAGTGAGAACATACACAACATTTACTGATTAAGTTTGTCATCTTATATAGACATGGTTTGTGGTGCCCCAAAACAATTACAATGTTAACATCACTGATCACTGATCACAGATCACCATAACAGATATAATAATTATGAAAAAGTTTGAAATATTGTGAGAATTACCAAAATGGGTCATAGAGAAGTGGTATGAGTGCATGCTGTTGAAAAAATGCCACCAATAGACTTGCTTGATTCAGGGTTGTCACAAACCTTCAGTTTGTAAAAATTACAATATCTGTGAAGAGAAATAAATTGAAGCACAATAAAGCAAGGTATGCCACGATCCAGATCTAAGTAAGTTAAAGCAAGAGCAATTGCCCTCTGAATGGTCACTTGGTCCCCCTACGATTTGCAGGCCAGGAGCTCTTGTGGCTGCCATGCAGCAGCAGCTGCAGTGGCCTCATCTCTGCTCCTTCTGGCCCATGGGGAAAAGTCCGGACCTCGCTCTTTTCCACTCAGTTCCTACAGAGTTCCAGACTGACCTTTTACTTTCTCTTTGGCGTTTATGGGTTGAGAAGTCTGGAAACTGCCACAGCTATGGGTGGTTCCCTCTCCTGAAGTCTGCTCTGGCTGCTGCTGGTTGGGGCCACCCCAGGGCCAGAACCAGGTGGCTCACATGAGACTGTGCTTGGCTCCCAGCCTGGTATGATAGATTCTTCCTGTTGGCCTACCAGGCTGCCTTTAGCAGGAGATTTGTTTCTCTCTGTCACTTTGTGGGTTCTGTAGCTCTAAAATTTGTTTAGAGTCATATTTTACAGGTATTGGAGGTGGTGGGTGCCAGAGCCGCATGGAGGTCCTGTTTTTACTCTGCCATCTTGGCTCCACCCCTGTATGCCTTTATTCTTTTGGGACCCCTTATTATAATTGTAGTAGCTGATAGTTAAAAAAAGAAGAACCCAATAAAGTTAATTCAAATACTACTATGGGGCTCAGATTTAGGAAAAGCCAGGAAAGATGATAGCTGAGGTGCACATAGTACTTTAGGATTTACAAGGTGCCTCATATATATTATCTTATCCAATACTTAGATCCTGTAAAATGGATTCTACAAGTGTGTTATAATTTAATTATGTGGAAGAGTGCACCGAGCCTCAGAGAAGTTAAATGACTTGTGTATGGTAAAAAAGGATTGGAGGCAATAAATGTCCAAGAAAAGAATTTTGTAGGGAATTCTTGTTGGAATAATACACTTTGGGGAATAGATTAGAACACCATTCTCATCCTGGTTAGTTGACTTTACTTCAGTTTTTGACACTGTTGACCATTCCCTAAAACCAAATACTTTCTTTTCCTGCATCCTTCTAAGACTTAATATATCTCTAGCAAATTATTCTCCATCTCCTTACCTGACTCCTCATCCTTGCCCTGATGCCTTAATTGGGATGTTCCCAAAGGGTCTGACATTGGTTGTCTTCTACCCTTTCTGTACTTTTCCCTTTGTCAATCTCATTCATTCCCATGGCTTCATGGGAATATCTCTAAGCAAATAGCATCCTTGAATCCCTAAACCCATTCTTTCAAATTCATCTTAAATGTCACTTACTCTTTGGGGCTTTTCCTAAACCTTTCCTGTGGGTCTGCATACTCACATAGGATTTTATTTTGTACTTTCCTAATATACTTGTCATGCCTTATGTCCTTAAAAGAATGTAAACTTGATGAGAGGAGGGACTATTATCTTATCTCAACTTTGTATTATCTCTATAATGTTTGCACCATTTCCATCCTAAATGAGACAGTTAATAAATATTTGTTAGTTGAATGAATAAGGGATTCTCATATGAGTCCTCCTCTTCATTCATATTGTTACTAACCAGTCTTGTGACCCCAGGCAAATCACTCAACCTCTCTCCATTCCAGTCTCTTTCTTTATAACATAAGGAAATCGAATTGCATGTTCTCTAAAGTCATAGGATTTTTAGAAGACCAAAATAATCAATTCCAATTTTCTTTGTTTTATAGATGGCAAACTGAGACCTTGAGCAGGGAATCGACTTACCCACTTCCAACTCCAATAGTCGGAGATTCTATGAAATATATTGGGGGACCCCTTTGAATTACTAAACCTCCACTCAACCTGTTCTTGGTTACTAAATTATTCCCACTTCCCCAAAGCCTAGTCATGTAGACCCACTCTGTTTATTTGCTAACTCTGAGTTTCCTAAGCATTGTCATTTATAATTTCATGACAGAAACAGTATCATGCGAAAATAACTCTGCTTACCAAGTTTCTAAGGCTTGCTAATTTATTGTTGCCACCAAGGAAGACAGGCTTTAATTGAGGCTGGTGCTATTTCTAAAGAGTAATACTTGGTGTTAGCTGTACCTGCTGTGACTTGGAATCTCTGAAACCAATTTCATGGTTGGGAAATTTGACTTTTTGATTTCAGAATGAAATATCAACAATTAAGAGACCAAGTAGCTAGTCAGAACATTGTTCTATGGAAGAAATAATCAATTAATTGATAAAAGTTTATCAAGTGCTCATTGCACTGTTCTAAGCACTGAGAATACAAAAAAAGGCAAAAGACAATCCCTGCCCTCAAGGGATTTGCAATCTAATGGAGGAACTAATAAGCAAAACAAAACAAAACAAACAAGCTATATCAAGGATAAATAGAAATTAATTTTTAGGGGGAACATCTTAAAATTAAGAGGGATTGGGGAAATGTTTTGAGTAAAAGATAAGATTTTAGTTGCATCTTTGAGGAAGTCAGTAGATGGAGTAGAAGGAGAGTGTTTCAAACATGGGGGAGAATCCAGGGATTAATGTGTAAGAAGACAGGTAGAAGAAGAAAGGTAGAAGGGGACTAAGATTATAAAGGGTTTTGAATGTCAAACAGATCATTTTGTATTTGATCCTAGAGGGAATCATCTAGCATTCTGCTTTAGTTGCTTTATCAAAACATTTTTCTTGATTGTCTTAGGGTCATAAAGGAAGAGAGAGGCTTAATATAACCTTTAGAGTCTCAGTGCTGTACAATCAAAACAAAGCAAAACAATTTAATAATATTTGGGAAAACAAAATCAACTGAAGAGAGGCAGTTCAAGGTCGATGCCACACATAAAGCTGAGACAGTGATGAAGGTGTAGTTTCAGTGGTGGTGGTTGTTGGCTACAATTGGGGAAGTACTTGTCACCTCTCCTCCCAAGACCTTTTCTCAGCCAACAAGTTATAACTGTTAGCTCACGATATCCACAATGCATAAATCACTTTCATTAAAATTTTATGAAGATGGCAAAGTAGATGCATAAGCTAGTATCTACTCATATCTTTTTGGTTACCTTTTTAGGGATAATGATATCACCTGTGCTCTTGTCTTTTTAGAATTTTCTCCTATTTGTGACATCTTTAGCATGAGTTCCAGAATGAATGCTTTTAAAATGTGCACAACCATTTCCTCTCTGTGTATTTTATGAGAGCCAGCAGTAGTTGAGAACTATATTGTCTAATGTTCTAGTTTCACTGCTCATATAGCACATCGGATGCTAAGAAATTAGAGTCCAAATATGGAGATTTCAGTGCCATAGATTATGAGAATAAATAACTATGGAAATAGAGGAAGATCTGTTCCATTTAACATTGGTTTGTTGTCTTTCCAGAGTCTTTTCCAAAGTCACACATGCTATTGGAATAATCTGACACAGTTGGATTTTTTATAATGTTATCTGTAGACTCATTTTCCAATTTACTGTTTGTCTTGCCATTTTGTGGGATGACTGCTCATAATTTTCATTTTCATCTATAATATTTTTCAAATGAACTTTTTATTGTAAGCTGTTGTTGCTGTTGGCTACCATTTTTCTTCACAGGATTATAAAGTATTTCCTGGCTAGCATGACTTCTACATTCTTTTGGCTTCTTAGTTGTAGAAATAATTTTATGTTGGTTAAACTTATGTAAGAATTGCTAACAATTAGTCAATGTTTTTACTTTTATCCATTTCACATTTTTTTCAGTCAACAACTTGCTTAAATAGGTAAAATTGGAACTGCTACTATTGCATATGATGCCTTTTCACCTTTATCTTTGCTTCTTTTGGTGTTAATTTTTTACCTTAGCCTTCCCAAGTTAATGATCTGATGACATAGATAACTGATTCTAAAATGACTCCCTAGACACTTCCAATTAAAACATAATTAATTTCATTTTTATGTGATTTAGAACTTGTAATGTAAAATTCTTCCCAACCTCCTTCCTAAAGAAAAAATTCACAAGCCTGTCTCATCCAGATAATAGCGAGATTTACTCCCTTGCCCCATGATATAAGAATTGGAAAAAGAAAATGGTCTTTAATTCCAAAAGACTATTTGCCCACTGTTCTGTAATTATAAGCAAGATAGTGAAGGCAATAGTGAGTTGAAGGCCAGTGCAATTGTAATTCACAATATTACATTAAGGGCCTTAGACAAGCATAAAACAAAGTACTATTAAGGGGAAGGTTATCAACGACTGGAGAGAATAAGGGATGCTTCATGAAGCAA
Organism: Petaurus breviceps papuanus; assembly: GCF_028583685.1. Taxonomy (NCBI): domain Eukaryota; kingdom Metazoa; phylum Chordata; class Mammalia; order Diprotodontia; family Petauridae; genus Petaurus; species Petaurus breviceps. The sequence goes on along the minus strand of NW_027185698.1, from coordinate 14,784,962 downwards.
GAGGAGGACTTCATGGAAGGTTTTAACAAAGGGGTACAAATTCTATATGTGAAGAGAAGGAGATAGGGGTACCGGGCACAGGGAACAGTTTGAGCAAAGGAACAGACATACTAATAATAGTATCAGCATTTATATAATGTTTACTATACTAAGCACTTTATAATTATCTCACTTGATCCTTATAGTAGCCGTGGGTGGTAGATGCTATTGTTACACCCATTTTACAGTTGAAGAAACTGAGGCAAATAGATCCAGTGACTTGGCCAGGGTTATCTAGCTAGTAGGTAACCTAGGCCAGATTTGAATTCAGGAATATGAGTTTTCCTGACCTGAGGCCTGGCACTCTATTCCCTGTGCCACCTAGCTGTACCACTTAGATATTCAATTTGATTCAATTCAATAAACCTTTATTAAGTGCCTACTGTGTTTCAGGTACTGTGCTAAGTGATGGGTATTATTGTTGTTTGTCTTTCTTTCTCAGAGGACCATGATATTAGGGAGGTGATGTCTCAACATGCAGTGAATTAGATTTAAGTGAGGGAGGGTGTGCAAAGTCTCCAATCTCACTTTCTCCTCCAGAGCCACCTGGGTTCAGTGGCCTGATATAGATCAGGACAGCTGGAGATGCTCCAGGATGTAGTGGGGGACCTTGGTCTTCTTAAGCAAGGTCTTTAACAGGGTTAAGTTTGACTGAGGCAATACCCATTCAGTGATTAAGGTTAGAAAAGAAATGATGCAGAGAATAACCTCTTCTACTTAAGCAAAGTTCTAGGAGGGGAAGACTCTCAGAGTTTCTGGTCAAAACAGAAACAACTACTATTTACACACAAGAGGCTTGGGCTGGGACCTATTGTTGTTAAATAGTATATAGTAATGGTTTCTCTTTTGCCCAGTCACCCTGAAGGGTCTTCCCCTCTCAGTTTGATTTTTTATTTTTAATTAAAGTTGTCATCCCTTGACTCACTTCTTAAAGAGGCCTATTCACTGAAGGGGTGTTATCTCACTCAAAGCAAGAACCTGAAAAAACCTTTGCCTAAAAAGGCCAGGGTCTCCCATTGCATTCTGGGCTATCTCTACTCATCCTGATGAATATCAGGCCACTGGACCCAGATGGCTCTGGAGGAGAAAGTGAGGCTCGTGACCTTGCACAGCCCTCCCTCACTCAAATCTGAGTCAACTGCAAGTCATTTCCTGATGACATGGTCCTCTTTGAGAATGAAGGACAAACATAATCCAACAATAATTGTTGGCCAATTAATGAGAGCCAGAATGATTTAGGTCCTTAAAAAAGAAATCTAGCCTGTAAATCCAAAGATATTTTGAGAGGTTTCAGCAATCAAAATTTATGTTCCTTTGGGCAGAGCACCCACAGGTAAGGGTATTATGCCCTATGTGAACAGAGGGAGAGAAGGGAGGGAGAGAGAGAATGAGAAAGAGAGGGAAGGAAGGAAAGAAGGAAGAAAAGGAGGGCAGGCCAGTGTCACTGAATCAAAGAGTATATGTTGGGGAGTAAGGTGTAAGAAGGCTGGAAAGGTAGAAGGGGGCTAGGTTATGATATGAGAGCATAAACATTTTTCAAGAGGCAGAGAGTAATTCAGTTTGGTTAGCATGGAGGGCAACAAGATGATGCTACACTAGAAAGTTAGTAAAAACCTATGAATGACAATCAACAATATTGGAATTTTACTTGATTGACAATAGGGAGACCATGAAGACTTTTGTTCATAGGAGAGACAACCAGAAAGGTTATTCTGGAAATGTCACAAAGAGTGGATTCTAGTTGCTGTTCACTTTCTTCTTTGTTTTAAATGTTTTATTTTTTTTTACAACCTAGTCATTTATGGATATGCTACCCATCCCATTCCTGGAATTTCTTTCTCCCATTTTTGTAACAAAGAAAACTGGTTCAACAGAAAGAATCTCTAAAGTAAGCTCTTGTGACAATGCTTGCAATGCTTTATCCCTGGAGTACTCTACCTGTCTAGAAGGCCTGCTTCTTGATCTGTTTGGGTAGCTTACTTCCTACAATCTCAAAAGATTCCTACCTTCCAGACCCCTAAAACCTTCTTCCTTCCAGCAGTACCATTACTACCAGCCCATATTGTGTGGAGGAAATGATTAAAGTTGGTCTCAAAGGATGAGGAAGAAATTCAGAACATTCTCCAAGCTTTGAGTTGTGGAGGGAAAATAATATTGACTGCCTATATAAGAACATGTCATCAATCTTTATTTGTCCCTGAACTCCTATTAACTCCATTTATCTCAATCCTTCAAGGACCATCTCAAAGTCTTCATGTACCATGAAGCCTTGCCTCACTATTCTGACCTACATTGAAATCAAACAGCTTTTGTAATCTGTAATAATCACAATTATGATGTAATTGTGTATTGTATATTGATTCGTGTGGGGTGTGTGTCATACCTTACATCCTCAATAAGATTATGATTTCTTTGAGTACAGGTAGAGGAAAGGGAAAAGGACTAGATCTATGATTGCACTGGCATAGGGATCATGTCTGAAATTTCCTCTGTGTATGTTTGTTGTTAGGAACTTCAAGTGAGGTAACTCCACCAATTAATTCAGAATAGCAACTTCTCTGTAATTTATAGTCTTTGAGAGTTATCTGGGCACTGAGAAATTAAGGGACTTGCCCAGAATTACCCAGCTCTCAAAACAGATCATGGACCCATGACTGGGTTGTAACAAAACAGATAAAATATTTAAATAACAAAAAAACAACAGCCACCACAACTACAGAGAAAGTAATTTCCCAGTGGTAGAAACTGATTATTCATTTGGCTTTAAATAGCCCCACCATATATACTCATGATGGCATGTGGCATTATTTTTCAAGCAAAGGGAATCTTGAAAACCAGAAATATGGATATTTGTGAAATGATTGTAAAAGCTATCAATATGAAGGGAAGAGGGTTTTTTTAAAAATAACTTTAATACTTATAATATGATTCTAACTCAGGGTTAAGGGTAAGACTGGGTGACAGATGCTTTGTTCTGAATGTCTTCCCTGAAGCATGCTGGCAGTCGGTAGCAGTTTGCGAAGTTTATATTTGAGATGTTTTTTGATTTTTCCAAAGAGCAAGTCACTGCTGGGCTGTCAGCAGCTTCAAATCCGTCCTAGTGGGAATGAATCCTGTAAAGATCCTGGGCATTCGGTATGAGAAGCAGGCCTTCTCTTATCCTGCCTGATAGGGTCAGGGAAGGGGCACTCTAGTGTTCTACTTTATGAAGTTTTCCCTCAGGGTCCCATCTGCTTCATCAGATTCTGGCTCTGACTCATTGATATCCGCTCCCTGGTAGTTGTTTTTATAATCTGAAATCAATAAGCAGAGCTGTCAATCACTCTAGGCCACCTTGGGTGTGAGGTGCTGTCTGTCACGACCTGTGATTTCTAGGAGAGACCCATATTGTAAGCTCCCTGTCAGTCTGGCTGTGTTCCAAATGAAGTATGTTTAAGTCACAGAATTCCTTGTCCTTATTTAAGGAGGAAATCCAAACTGGATGAGAATCTAACCAGATTGCCAGCTGCCTATAAAACAGGGCTCACTGCTACCAGAAGCCATTGGATCATGGGATTTAGTGCCAGAAAGGACTTTTGAGATCATTTTATTTCCCTCCCCCCGCTTTGATTTTACAGATGAGAAAACTTGAGACGTGCTGGGGAGGAGGAACCATCTGCTCTGGGTTACACAGGTAGGAAGCAAATCTGGTGCTAGGATTTGAACCCCAGAGTTTCTGACATTGACTCCAGGGATCTTTCTATTCTAGCATGCTGCCTCTCAATCATAGCTTTGCTGTAAAGAATAGAAATAATTAAAATTTAAATCTATATTAGGACGTCCCCAATAGGTGAAATGGTTTGGTCCCTGGTAAGCCCAACAACCCAAATTATTGAATTTTTAAGGTCCAGGCATTTTCTCAAAATTCTGTTCCATTCATTCAACAATTACTTCCTACCATGTGCAAGACATATGATACAGGTATATAAAATATATACAGTTTTTTATCTTCTAGGAGCTTATTTTTTTTTGGAGGGGGAAGGCAAGGCAATTGGGATTGAGACTTGTTCAAGGTCACACAGTTACTTAGTAAGTGTGTCAAGTGTCTGCCATCATATTTGAACTCAGGTCCTCCTGACTCTAGGGCCAATGCTCTATTCACGGCACCACCTAGCTGCCCCAAGGAATCTATTTTCTTTCTTTTTTTTTTTTTTTAAAGCAATCGGGGTTAAGTAACTTGCTCAAGGTTACGCGGCCAGTTATTTCTGGGTGTGATGCTGAGTATCTGAGCCCGGGATTTGATCTCCAGGTTATCCCAACACTGGAGCCGGTGCTCTTACTTGCTGAGCCACCTGGCCACCCCTAGGAATCTATTTTCTTATAGGGGATATAAGGTATCTACAGAAATAAATACAATACAAAGAAGGATGGGGTTAATTCTATACAGGGGGTAAAAACCAATTGCTATAGCTGTGCAGAAGGAGGCACTTTCCATTACTTCTCATGCTTAGAAGTATATTATGTGGGAAGTTTTTTTTTTTTAACATGAACCAAAGAATTTCACATGGTAGAAACCAAACAGTGAGATGATGACAAATTCATATTTTTAATGAAAATCATTCCAAAAGAAAATATTAGAACTGAGTATTTGAGACCTTGGAGCTACTGGTAATTGAGAGAAAAGAACAGACATAGATTTTGTTATATAACATGCAGTCAGCTTGAGTTGTTTTCCACCATATAGGTAAATGTGAAACCCAATGTGGGACCTCAGTATTGGGGAGGACATAAGGACCACACTGGCTGATAATTGGACTTTGGGCTTTTCACACCAGATGAAACTTCTTGGAGGGTTGCTTTGGAGTAAAGAGAGGTCAGTGAACATATCTTTTTAGCAAAACTCTGGCATCTTTCTCTGGTAAAGCAGTTATTTACTTGAACCCTCTGGCTCTGAGACCTTCTCACAAGAGATAAGGATCCCTTCCCCTGGGATAACTTTGAGAAATCTGTTGTGAAGCTAATGGATGAGGAAAACATTTACTTATCTGGGCTTTTTTTTTTTTTAAGCAATCGGGGTTAAGTAACTTGCTCAAGGTTACACGGCCAGGTGTTTCTGGGTGGGTGCTAAGTGTCTGAGCCCGGGATTCGATCTCCAGGTCTTCTCAACACTGGAGCCGGTGCTCTTACTCGCTGTGCTACCTGGCCGCCCCTATCTGGGCTTTTCTAGTAAACTGTTAATATAATAGTATGCTATTATACCAGTATAATAGTAGGAGAGTATAAGTCTATTCCTTTAAAATAAGTTTTCTGGTAAAGTCCCCCCAATGCAGCCATTTCAAGTATTATGCATAAGCAACATCATTCTATTGCAATGGCTTTTTGTTTTACTATTATTGTAGATGAAATCGACGTGGCTAGATTCAATCCAATAAACATTTATTAAGTACCTATGTGCTCATGACACAGAATAAATCTAAATGGGACCCGCCCTGCCTTTCTTCTTACTGGGTTTTAGTGCTATAATACTATTTGCTTGGGAGATTTGGGGTTAAGAAATGCCTTTCAACTTTAGCCATGCCCAGGGTCATTAATTTTTATTTCAAATCCCACTGGGGACTCCATTTAGAAAAAAACTACAAAGGACCTATGTGGACCTTGGGTAAGAAGTTGCTTTAAACCTACAGTTGTCCTCAGCTGCCATTCAAATCAACCTGGGGAAAGGACCAGGTGCAGCCAACCAGTGGCCAAACTCTTGGCTAATCCTTCTGTTTTGCATCCCTGCCAGCAATAAAATGGCTAGTCTTTGTTTGCCGGTTCTTGCAAGCAAAAAAAAAAATCCCTATTAACTTTAACAATAGTGCATATATTATTTAATTTCTGTTTTTTAATTTATAAACTACAAATACCCATTAGAACAAAGGCTGAAGTAAAACACAAAAAAACAAGAAACAAATCAAATACTTTGCCTCTAGCTCGTTATAACAGTACTTCTTTCAATTGTAATTGAGAAGATAGAATAGAGTCTAAGCCCTTGTCCCTCCCAGAGGGCCCATGCTTGGTCTTCTAGGTAAAGGGCAAGCACAACTAGAGGTTCCTGATTGATCCCTTTTTCCCTTTGATAGGGAGGGGTTAGGTTTACTCAGCCAAAGAGTATTGGATACTAAGTCAAGAGATTGTCAACTACTCAGTAGACTTAAAAGGAGAAATAGCTTCTCCTTCTCTTCCTTCTCCTTTTCCTCCTCCTTCCTCCTCCTCCCTCTTCCTCCTCCTCTTTTTCTTCTTTCTCTCTTACTCTTGCTTCCTATTTTGTATGTGTCAGAACTCTTCAAGCTCTTCCTTGGACTTGTAATGTAGTCATAGCAGCTTTAAAAGCTGCTATAACAACTGCAGGCTCATGGTAGCAAGAATGTGGGCCTATCTGGATGAACCTGCAACTCAGTTTCAAGTCTGTAGCAGCCTTTTCTGATTTGTGTTTTTTTCCCTGAGTATCATGACCAACTGGCAACCCTGAGATAGAGGTTTCTAGAACCAGTGATTATATTGTGGGCTTGAGTGGTCTGGAGTCACTGAAGCGTTTAGGTGCTGGTCCAAAAGAAGGTGTTTTCTATAGCTGTATCTTTCACTGAGGAGAAGTTCACAGGATCACAGAATCTGAAAGTTGGAAGGACCTCAGTGTCCAGTTAGTCCACCATCAGAAAGATGAGACATATATATGCGTACCTGACTGGCTAGAAGATAGGCAACTTGAGTAAGTTACTTGTCAGACCCTGCAGACTGAGGTAAAAATAAAATCTTATAGGTGTCCCACTAGTCTTCAAGGAGTTCAGGAATTTGTAATAGGAGTTATGAGTTACAACTTCATATTTTAAATATTTGCTAATGCAATAGGATTTTTTTCACATTTTAAACATTTCTTTTGTGGAGGAAATAAATAGCTGTCCTACAGATAATATTTACTATTTTGTACTTTAGATATCTTTTTTACAAGGGACCCTGTTAAGCCCTTTCAGGGAGGTCATACCTAAACTTTATTTAAGAGATTTTTCTAAAAGGTCTACTGTGGGATGGGAATCCTAATGAGTTGGAAAGTGTGAAGACAAAAACTTGAGCTTCCTCCTTGGGATCAGGCTCCCTCAGGACTGAACTGTCTGTGTGAGTCCTAAGCAAGAGGCCCTCCAGGGGGAAAAGGGTACCTCCTGCGCTTTGGGTAATAGAATATTCTGTTTCTCCTTTCTCTGGGTAAGCAAATATTTCCCTTTTTATAACTTCTGACTTTCTGTCTGTTTCTGCTTATAACTCAATTTTCTATTTGGAAAACAAGCATTAATAATGTAATATCTCTTATGTTAAATACTAAACGCTTTATCTGACAGAGTTTTTCTTGTCCTAAACCATGTTAGGAGCTCAAAGTTTCTGGATTTTCATCTTATTTTCTTCTCCAAGTACCTTTGAACTGCATATTAAAGGAATGCATGAAATGAATTCCTTTATATTGTAGAAGGCGGGGACATTTAGAAGGCCATAATTGTTGTTGTTTAGTCATTCAGTCATGTCTGACTCTTTGTAACCCCAAGGGCCATAGCACCTCAGGCCCTTCTATCCTCTACTATCTCTCCAAGTGTGTCCGAGTTCATGTTCTTTGTTTCTGTGACAATATTTATCAACCTCACTCTCTGCTGTCCCCTTTTCCTTTTGTCTTCAATCTTTCCCAACACCAGGGTCTTTTTCAATGAGTCCTGTGTTCTTATTATGTGACTAAAGTAGTTAAGCTTCAGCTTTAGTATTTGACCTTCTAGTGAATAGTCTGAATTAATTTCTTTAAGAATTTACTGATCTGATGTCCTTGCTGTCCAAGGTACTCCCAAAAGTCTTCTTCAGTACCACAATTTGAAAGTGTCAATTCTGTGGGGGGGGGACTCAGCTTTCCTTATAGTCTAACTGCATTCTTTTTTTATAAGGCAATAATGGTTAAATGGGTTCCCAGGGTCACACAACTAGTAAGTGTTAAATGTCTGAGGCCGGGTTTGAACTCAGGTCCTCTTGACTCCAGGACTGGCGCTCTGTCCATTGCATCAACTGCCTGCCTCTATAGCCCAGCTTTTATAAAATTGCTACTGGAAAAACCATAGTGAACCTTTGTAGGCAAGATGATGTCTCTACTTTTTAGCATGCTGTCCAGATTTATCATAGCTCTCTTTCCAAAGAGCAAGTGTCTTTCAATTTGATCATTGCAGTTGCCATCTTGGAGCCCAAGAATATGAAATCCGAGACTGCTTCCATTTCTCTTCCCTCTGATTGCCAGGAATACCAGTTGCCATGATCTTAGTATTTTTTTTAATCTTAAGCTTTAAATCAGCTTTTATACTCTCCTCTTTTGCCCTCATTGAGAGGCTTCTTAATTCTTCTCCACTTTCAGCCGTCAGAGGAGTATTTTCTGTACATCTGAGATTGGTGATATTTCTTCCAGTAACCTTAATTACAGCTTTTGATTCATCCAGCCGGGAATTTCACAAGACATACTATGCATATAAGTTAAATAAAGTGACAATTTGCAGCCTTATCATACTCATTTTCCAATCTTAAATCAATAAATTGTTCCATGCTTGGTTCCAATTGTTGCTTCTTGACCCACAGACAGTTTCCTCAGGAGACAAGTAGATCATCTGGTACTCCCATCTCTTTGAGTACTTGCCACATTTTATTATCATACATACAGTCAAAGGTTTTAGAAACCTGAAAAAGGGGAGAAAAGGTGCCATAGGGAGAGAGGTTAGGAGTAGCACAAAGGAAGAGGAAAGAATGACATTAAAAGGAGGGGCTGGACTTATCTAAATGAATATTTTCAATTTCACAGTTCTGGTGAGGGCCGACCTTGCTTTATTCTGTGTATTGTTATAGCACAGATGTCAAATTTGAACACAAGTGGGGACTACTAAACGAACATGAGGATCCCTACTGGTACATATTGACTTCTGTAACCTAAATCCCAGACCAATGGACTTTACCATATATTAACATTATCCATGTTTTATTGTATTTTTATTTATTTTGTTAAATATTTCCCAATTACATATTAAACTGGTTTGGACCACCCTTGGGAGAGCTGTGGGCTACATGGAACCTGAGGGAAGCATGCTGGACACCTCTGTGTTACAGTGTTTATCCTTTAGCTATTATTCATTCTAGAAATGGGGCATCAAACAATATTGATCACGGGCTTAACAAAATCCAGGCTTCATTGTAGTTCCTTTGTAAAAATGATTTTGAGACATTTAAAATAAACATTTTTTAATGGTGAGTCCAGACTTGTTAAAAATCTTTTCTTGAGGAAGTAAGGGCCATAGTAACATCTGTTTTATTGGTCTGTTAGTAGACTTTCTACTCCCTTTTGCTCATGGATTTTAGGATCTTAACTAAGTTTTAGACTTCAACATCAGATCCTGTGTTGGCTCCCTAAAAAAGACACCTGTGACTGGTAGCTCTAAGTGAGAACCATTGCTTTGTCATTCTGAGAATAAATAAAAGTCTAAAGACATGTTCACAGGGGGTGTAATTGCTGCTTCCTTGCTCAGGAGAAGGTTATGAAAGGCATTTAAAAGAAAACAGCAAATTATATCTCAAGAGAAAAATAATCCTTTACTGTAAGACATTTCCTCTGTAAAACATTCACTATACTTATTATTTTCCTTTTCTTTTTTTGGTTAAAATCTATGTTCTTAAATTTTTTGATAATAATAACTAAAATTTTGCTTTTCAGTTATTTTCTGGGATATTCTTACATGAGCTAAACAGTATGACACCTTTACCTTGTTTGTGGTAAAAAAGAAAACTCTTGGACTTTGTCATTGCTTAGTCGGGCCTGACTCTTTGTGACCCCACTTGGGGTTTTCTTGGCAAAGATACTGGAGTGGTTTGCCATTTCTTTCTCCAGCTCATTTTACAGATGAGGAAACAGAGGCAAACAGGGTTAAGTGACTTGCCCAGGATCACACAGCTAGTAAGTGTCTGAGGGCAGATTTGAACTCAGGAAGATGTCTTCCTGACTTCAGGCCTGGAGCTGTATCGATTGTGCCACCTTAGCTATCCAATAATGTACCATCACCACCACCACCACCACTACCACCACTACCACTAATTATATCACACTTTAATGTCTGTAAAGCTCATAAAGCACTTTGATATGTTAACTCATTTTCCCTTTTCAACAACACTATGAGATAAATACCAGAGGCATCATCTCCATTTTATTTTTTTTAAGTTTTCTTTTTTTTTTTTGGCTTTATTTATTTTTTTTGCTTTTTGGAGGGCAATTGGGGTTAAGTGACTTGCCCAAGGTCGCATGGCTAGTTTTTTGTGTTAAGTGCCTGAGGCTGGATTTGAACTCAGGTCCTCCTGACTCCAGGGCCAGTGCTTTATTCACTGCACCACCTAGCCACCCCTATCATCTTCATTTTAAAGATGAGGAAACTGGGACTCAGAGAGGTCAAAGGATTTGTCCTTGGTTATAGAGATAGCATGTGTCAATGATGAGATTCAAACCTGGTTCTTCCTGACTCCAAGTCTGGTATTATATTCATTGAGCAAAATTGTCTTACATGTAGTTGATTAAAAGATTTAATTTCAAATCTAGGCTTTGCCACTAATTGCTTGTTTGACCTTGTCCAAATTACTTTAACTCTCTGGGTCTCCATTTCCTCGTCTATAAAATGATACTTTCTACCTCTTAATGCTTTGAATTTCCAGCAGTGAACAGTGATTTTTTTTTAATCAGCAGTGCCTCCAATGTCATAAGACATTTAAAATTATTTGTTGAATAAAACATAGAATTTGAAACCAAAGATTCAGGTGATCATAGAAGTGATATGTGAGTTGGTAAGAGTTTTGGCGTACTCAGAAAGGATGTATAATAAATAGGAAGTCATTGCTGCTGGTTGGCAAAAACAAATCAACCAGATTGTATGTTTGGGAAGGAAAAAAGAGGCCGACATTCATTTTTTCTGTTTGCGTTCTCCTTGGTGCTGATTTTGCTTCTTGTTAATGACTTTAATCAGAGATTGAGTCACAGAAAGAGCTGAAAATCAAATTTCAGAAGTCATCTAGCCCAGCCTCTCTTTTTCTTTTTTGCTCAGGAGGAAATTCAGACCCAGAGCAGTAAAATGAGTTGACCGAAGATCACAAAAGAAATCAGTTAAATGTGTTGATCCAAGAAAATAGAAGAAGTCAGTGCCTCAAACCTGGTGGTGGTAGGAGAACATGGGCCTAGAAGCCAGGAGACCTGGATATCAGTCTTGAACCTGGTGGTTTCTTGTTTTGTCAACTTGGCAGAGCCATAACTAGCATGGGACAGATGGAGATTTGTGCCAGGCCTCCAACATTTGGTGAAGGATGGTTGTACTTCCTCCCTGTAGCAATTACTTTCATTTTATCTCACCCATGTGATCCTCCACCAACCTAGCGGTTCTATCACCATATTACCTCTCTCTCAATCCTCTCTATCTGCACAGGGCAGTGGGTTGAACTGCTCTCCCAGTGCAGTTGGCATGTGAATACTTCCCCCAGAGGAATGGGCAGATGAGAACAATTTGTTCCAATGGTCACAAAAGTGACAGAAGCAGGTACTGAGGATCACTTAGAGCTTGGTCAGATTTGAAAGACACCAAGATCATCCACTGCGTCTGGGGCCATGGCTCGTAGTCTTGACTTTTGTCTTGCCACTGGACTTCAATGATTCTGGAAGAGAAAGCGGGGTTGACAACTTTAAGCAACTTGGCCTCACTTAAATCTAGTTCATCCATGAGTCAAGATATCACTCTATGATGTCATTGGTCCTTCAAAAGCAAAGGACAAACAACAAAAGTAATTGGATCTATGACCAGGGTGTCTACTATACCCACTGCCCTGCCCTCAACTGCACTTATTGCAGGTGAAAACATTTCTAGTTATGGTTCTATGTGTTGTGCAAGTTATTTTATCTCTCAGCTGCATTTTCTTCTTCTGTAAAACAAGGGGATTGGGTTAGATATTTTCTTCTTTTTAAATTAAAAAAATTAAAAAAAAATTTTTTTTTTTTTGCTTTTTGGAGGGAAGAGGACAGGGCAATTGGGGTTAAGTGACTTGTTCAAGGTTACCCGCCTAATAAGTATTAAGTGGTTTGAGGCTGGATTTGAACTCAGGTCCTCCTGACTCCAGGGCTCATGCTCTACTCACTATGCCACGTAACTGCCCCTAGATATTTTCTAAAGTCCCTTCATGGGTTGACTTCCTATATATCTGTTTTTTAAGCCCTGAGCACATGTCACTATACCATGCTACTTTCCTACCCACCTTTCCTGTGGGCCATTTTAGCCATTTCAGAAAATAAAAATAAAACTTTCCCCATCTCCTAAAGTGGAAGTTACTTTAAAGGCTGACTATTTTTCTATTCTTTTGGTTCCAGTGAGATGCTGTGGTGGAAGGGGCACACTGCCTTTTCTCAGCAGGAACAGAAAAGACCATCTGATCATCAGATTTCATTTTGGAGATGGTAAATGACAGACACTCCCTGAAGGGCCATGGTGAGAAGTGAAGAATGTGGCTACCCCAGAGCTGAGGTCATCCATGCTTAGAGCTTTCATCACCCTGGGTTTGGTAAGGAAGCTGTCTGTTAAGAGGGGCAGAGGCCAGCTTCATTCTCCTGATATATTTGGCAGATAGTCTTCTTTTTTTAAAAATAAATTTATTTATTTTTTTAGTTTTCAACATTCACTTCCACAAGACTTTGAGTTACAAATTTTCTCCCCATTTCTCCCCTACCCCCACCCCAATATAGCAAGCATACTGAACACCCCTTCCCCCAATCTGTTCTCTCTTATGTCCTCCTCCATCTCCCCCCTTACTTTCTTGTAGGGCAAGACGGATTTCTATACCCCATTGGCAGATATTCTTGATACTGGAGGAATGACAGCGGAGTCTACAGTCTGATTGAAACCAGCGCCAGGCATGATCTGGTGAGAACTTTGTCTAGCTCTCTATCCATCTGTTTACCTGATGACAGTCTTCTTAGTCTGTGATTATGGGACTCAGCCCTGACTTGTACCTACTTTTCCTATTTTAGTTCATTTCTCTAAAATGATTGACAGCATACAATAAATCAAGATCTTTTTTATTTCATTTATTAATATGATATGAACTGTGGAAAGATTAAAGTCTCATTTATATAACCTGAGATGAAAGGAGGTGAAATATTATAATTATCTTTTCAAGCCAAATTTGTGCTGCCATTTAAAATTAACCTATGCAAATAGCAGGTTAAACCCAAAGAGAGTGAGCTCCTGGATCATAAAAATCTGCATGTGAAATCGTAAGTATTTCTGAACGAGGCAATTAGCTATTTGCTGCATAGACATGGACCAAAGCATAGGGTCACTTATTGCACAGTATTTTAATTTTGATCTGAAAATATTTCATTCAAAAATATTTGATTCAGGTAAAACCAAATCACCTCTTAACAGATGTTTGTTTGCTTTTTCAAAGTAATATGAACATTTGATTAGAAATCAGATCTTTGTGTCACCATGGCTCTGGGATCGATTAGCTATTAGAACTTGGGCTTAGTCATTTCCATTTTCTGGACCTTAGTTTGCCCTCTGTAAAATAAACAAGTTGGATTAGAAGAGTTCTACATTCTTTTCATGTCTAAGTTTTCTCGAAAAAACCTTAAGTATACTTTGCAAACAGATTTTCCAACTGGTTCAATACTTAAGAATAACAACACCAAATACCATCTAATGTACATTATTAGTCAATCAGCAAGCTTCTATTAAGCACATGGGTATTATGATATAAGTGCTGGGGAGATAAAGACAAAAGACTCTCTACCTTTGAGCAGCTTACATTTTAATGGGTCAATATGTCCACATATTGTTGCATAGGGAATTTCCACAAAATGAATACAAAGTTGTATAGGGAGAAAAGGGATTAGCAGGTGGGGTGGGGTGGGGTGGGGATGATTGAGGAAAAAAGCTTCTAGTAGGTGATGCAAACTGAGCTTTGTAGCAGGGATTCCAGGCATCAGTGGAGATGATGTAAAGACACAAAGACATGACATGAAGTGTCTTGTATACTGGAAAACTGAAGAGATTGGATGGGACCAGGTTTTGAAGAGTTTTAAATGTCAATGGAAGAGTTTAGATTTAATCCAAAAGGCTATAGGTTGGAACCTCTGGAGTTTATTGACTATGAGGGCATGACATGCATTTCAGGAAAATCACTTTGGCAACTGTATGGAGGAAGGATAATAGTGGGGAGAGACTGGAAAGGAAATTAATTAGGAGACTCCAGCAAAGATTCAGGTGAGAGGTGATGCTGGTCTGATCTAGGGTGGTAGTTATGTGAGTACAGGGGTACATGGAATATATTGGTGCACCTAGAAACAAGGTTTGGTAACTAATAATGAGGTTATGAGACTCAATGAAAGGAAGAATGGTAGTTCTATCAACAGAATTGGGGAAGAACTAATGGGAAAGGTCATTAGATTTGGCAATTAAAATTGCTGGTGACTGGTAAAGTGAGAGGAGAGGAAGTGGGTCTGCCAAATACAGATGGCCTTTTCACGGCATTTGGCTGAGAAAGGGAGAAGATTTTATAGAAGGTAGCTAGTGGGGATGGTGGTATCCAGTGAGAGTTTTTGGGGGTGCAGAGATTTGGGTTCAATGTTTGTCAACAGCTTGGATGGAAGCAAGTAGTTAGGGAGAAACTGAAGACGAGAGAGGGAGAGAGAACAACAGGGGGACAGTCTGCTGGAGAAAAAGGAGGGGGAATGCAATCAAGGGTACATGTAGAGGGTGAGAAGAAAGGCCATTTCTTCAGTAGAGACTGGGATAAAGAAGGAAATAGTGGGAGATGATGTCAGGGGGTTAGGAATGAAGAGTGGGAAGAGTTATGAGATGAGGAAGAGAGAGAGGAGGGAACTCACAGTTAATGGGTTCCATCTTCTCAGTAAAGTATAATGTAAAGACCTCAGCTAACAGGGTGGGGGTAAGGGATATCATAGAAATATTGCCGGGAGAGGAGAAGGGTTCAAACAACCATTGTGGAGAGAGGGATGGAGAATCAGTTTGGGAGGAGTAAAAGAATTGCCTTGTTGCAGTGAGAGTACAGTAGAAATAAGATAAAATCAATTTGCAGTGGACCTAGTCAGCATAGTGGCACTATTTCCTTCATCCAGCAGCATGTAAGGAGGAGCAGAGGTCATAGACTGGGGTGGGGGAGGAGGGAGATTCTACTACTGGGTTTTGGCAAGGCTTGAGTGGCAATAGGAAAAATGAACGAGGATGAAAACTAGCTTGGGGAGAAATCCCCCCAAAGAGAAAGTGAGGTACATAACATAAAGAAGAAAATACTGATGTTTGCTTTGTCTTTTAGCAAGGGAAAAAGGTACTGGAAGGACAAGTTCTATAAATCTCTAGTATTTTAAACCTCATTTAAAAAAATCATTGTTTCTATGACTCTGAAAATTAAAGTTAAATCCATAGTGATGTTAAGAAAAGAGCAGTCAGAAAGAAGACATTGAATGTCTTGTCACCATATTTATTTCTGGAAAATGTCTTCAGTTAATTATTCTGCTTTCTCTAGTTAAAACTAAAATAGGGAACAGATAATAACTTAGAAAACTTCATCAGATAAACGGCTCCCACTTACTTGGGGGTGGTAAATTTCAGCCCCACCTTCATGCAGGAGAAATTTTGGGAAAGCCAGGGTGGTTGTAGCTGTTCTGCACAAGTATTTGTTTCAAGAATTAAATGACAATCATAATGTGGCTGAAGGGTGAGAAGCAGACACTGTGGTTGCTGGCAGTCCTCAGTCATTGCTTCCCACCAGAAAGAAGGTTCAGCCATTGGGATAATGGGCTGCTTCAAGCAGCCCCTAGAAGGCAATGAGAGTAGTAGGGCTGGGTACAGAAGTGTTGATGTGGGTAAAAGAACGATATGAGAGCACAGAGGGCCCCTGGAATGGCTCCTCCAGGCCAAGAAAGGACTTCAGTTCAAGATCTGGGTCTTAGAGAAGGGATGAGGTGGAATGGAAAATGTGTTAGATCAGGAGTCAGGAGGTAGCTGGACTCAAATCCTGCTTCTGGCATGTACTAGCTCTGTGACCATGGGCAAGCCAGTTAATTTCTGTACCTTGTTTCCCTTTCTGTAAAATGGGCATAATATTATTGTGATTAAATGATATAATTGTTCTCTTCCCTCTCCAGTCTGTTCTTCATATTTTCTTGGCTATTGTTCCCCTGCTCAGGAGATTTTCACCTGCTCCCTATCGCCCAAGATCAATTGGCCCTCTTCCTAAGGTCGATTGGCATTTAAAGATCTTTGCAAACTCCTTCCAGCCTACCTATCTAGATGTATTACACATAATTTCCCTTGACACATTCTATGGTCTGCTAGACTTTTTGCTATCTTCCTGCACTGTATTCTGTCTCCTTTTTTTGGCAAAGGCTATTCCCCACCTCCCCACCCATACCTGGAATAGTGGTGGATATTTTTATCTTTTATATGTAAATGTTGTTTCATCTTATATACTCTAAGAACTCTGAGGGCAGGACCTATCATTCTTTTCCTCTATGTATCCACTTCTTGGTTGATTGATAGTGTAAGGATAGGGACTGAATCTGTGATTTTGTTCTTATGGGGAACTTCAGAGAAGGGAAATTTCACCTCCCAACTTGGGTCAACACATTTTCTGTAACGTGTAGTGTTGAAGTGTTGAGTAGAATTGTTTGTCCTTCCTTCTTGAAGAGGTCAGGGAGGCGATACTGATGTGCAAGTGAATTAGATTTAAAGTGAAGGAGGGCTGTGCAAAGTTGCACATCTTCACTTTCTCCTCCACAGCCACCTGGGTCCATTGGCCAGATATAGATCAGGACAACTGGAGGTGGCCCAGGATGCAGAGGAGGATCTTGGCCTTTTCAACCTAAGGTCTGGAACAGGTCTCAGGTTGACTGAGGCAATGCCCATTCAGTGATTAAGGCTTAATAAGAAATGAGGCGAATGGCCTCTTTACCTAGTTAGGAAAAAAAAAATTGATCTGGGAGGGGACAAGTTTCTGGACAAAACAGAAATTTCCTTCCTTCCTTCCTTCCTTCCTTCCTTCCTTCCTTCCTTCC
>NW_027185698.1:14731433-14767701 GCF_028583685.1 Petaurus breviceps papuanus | reverse complement strand
CCCTCCCTCCCTCCCTTCTTTCTTTCTTTCTTTCTTTCTTTCTTTCTTTCTTTCTTTCTTTCTTTCTTTCTTTCTTTCTTTCTTTCTTTCTTTCTTTCTTTCTTTCTCTTTCTTTCTTTCTTTCTCTTTCTTCTTCTTTCTTTCTCTCTCTCTCCCTCCCTTTCTCCCTCCCTCCCTCCTTCCTTCCCTTCCTTCCTCCCTCCCTTCCTCCTTTCCTTCCCTTCCTCCTCCTCTTCCTTCTTCATTTTTCTTCCTCTTCTTTATTTTTTGCAAGTGGTATCTGTATTTCTAGTATAGCATAAGTTTATCTGGCGATGAGTTCTTGATTTTTCCATGAAATGAAGACTTGAGCAACCTTAAGAAGAGTTCTGGCATATTTTGACTCCACATGTAATGCTGTGATTGTTTCTGAAGCGATTCCATGGGCCACTAATCTCCTTTTTTCATTTGACTGCAGATACTTAAAAAACTGATAGTTGATTTAAAATTTTCCAAAAGCAACAGAATAGTAAGAATGATTTTAAACCTAGGGTAAGAGTCTGTGGGTTACCTGTCTTAGAGCTACTAAAACCGTCTAATTGAAATGTATTCCTGTGAAATTTGTTATTTGTTAACAATAATAAACTAGGTTATTTTTTCAAACACCCACTTTCTTTGCTGTCATCATTTTATCAAATCAAGATGTGGGAGTTCATATTTAGTTTTTGACCACAAAATTAATTATTTTTAAGGAGCCTGGGTGAGGTTGAATAGTCCTACTTTCATTTAAGTTGCCTGATGGAATGAAAAGCCTTAGGAGACACTCTATGAATTTTAAGGGGCTAGATGAGCATTCAAGATGCCTCCATAATGGAAGGGAGTAAGATGAATTTGCAAAGGCAGTAAGAAAGGGAATAGGTCCATCCCATTATCCATTTGAAGTACCTATACATGATATGTGTACCAATGGGCTAACTCAACGGACTTTTGATCTAAATGCATACCATAATCCATGCAACGTCTTCCTAGAATCACAGAACTGCAAAATTAGAAATTGCCTCAGAGCCATTGAATATAACCCATATCTGAACAAGAATCCCAACTATAGTATATTTGAAAAGTGGTCCTTCAACCACTGCAAATGAGAGGGAATCCATTATGCTTTGGTGTAGACCATTGTATTTTGAGATAGTCTTTATTGCTAAGGAAACTTTTCTTTGCATCAAATATAAATCTGCCCTAATGTAGCGTTCATCTATTGCTTTAAATTCTGTTCTCTGGGGCCATTCAAAGCAAATCTAACTTGTCTCCTAGAGCAGATCTTAGATTTAGATCTGGAAGGGACCTTGGAGATCACTGGATCTACCCCCCTTTCGTTTTATAGTTGAAGAAACTGAAACACAGAAGTTAAATGATTTGCTCAGGGTCCCACAACATTGTGCCTGAAGTGGGACTGGAATCCAGTTCTTCCTAAGTCTAACTGGAGTGCTCTTCAGCATACCATGCTTCCTTAAGTCCTGGAAGGCAGCTTTCATGTGCCCCCTAAATCTTCTCTTCTTCAGGCTAAACATACCCTGTTTATTCAGGAAATATCCATATGGAATAGTCTTCAGATTCTGTTCCTTTGATTATTATTCAACTTATCAATTAGGCCCCTAGGACTGAACATACTTCAGATAGGTTCTGATCAGGGCAGAGTTCAGTGGGGCCAGCCCCTCTCTTGTGTTGCAAACTGTCTCACTTAGTGTAGTCTCACATTAGGTTGTTTGTGTTTTTGGGGGGCGTGGGGGGAAAGGGCTGCTTTTTCATACTGCAACCTCATACTTAGTTTTTGGCCCACTACAACTTCCATTTTTCAAACTGCTATACTGCCACCTTGCCATCACTTACTTAGTGAAGCTGATTTTTTCTAGCCTAAGTACAAGACTTTGCATTTATCCCTATTATGTTTCATCTTATTTGACCTTTTAGATATATATTTTTTTCTTTGTTAGTCTAATTTTATTTCCAACCTCAGGGTAGGGATACATTTACTGTATCTTTTTACTCATGTTAATATGCTGCCCCTTCCCCTCCACAATGTCATATCTGAATTTTAAAAAAAATCTGTTTTCAGTTATTTATTCATATATATTTTTGGATAGGCTGTGCCTTATGCTTGGAATGTATACCCCTTTCATCTTTCTTGTTAGAATTCAAAGCCCAGGTCAATAGTCATCATCATTAGGCTCTTTCTTAGCTCTGCCTGCCCTCCCCCAGCTGCTAATGTGGTCACTTCAAAGTTGCCTTGTATTTACATATTTATTTCATGTATGTATTTACATATATCCAAGATGTCTTACTTCAATAGAATGTAAGCTCCTTTTGAAGCAGGGTTGTTGTTTTTTGTTTGTTGTTTCCCTAGCACCCAGATTATGTGGCACAGATTAGTCACTTAGTAAATATTTAGTGATTAATTGATCAGTTGAACCACTTGCTTTCCTTTCCCTGATTCCTCCTATTCCTCCCTCTGCCCTCCTATGTCCTTTCTATATAGATAATTTGAAGTATTTATCAGTGTAATAAGAATAGTGACACATTTCTACAGCAATTTAAGATTTATATTTCTTTTTGTTCACAAGCACTCTTTGAGGTCAGGAACATAAACATCATTATCCCCATTTTACTGGCAAGAAAACTGATGATCAGAGAGATTAAAAGGCTTGCTCAGGTCATAGAACTAAGGTATGTTGGAACTGGGATTTGAACTCAGGGGTCTCCTAAGTTCCTATACTCTTTCTACTATACCACCAAGGCATTCAGGAAATGCAAAATACTGAGCCCAGTCCTTTGACTCTTGAGTTAGAGAGTGGATTTACTTACCTGTAGAAATAGGGTGAAGGTTGTGCCATTTACCTTTTGATATCTACATACTTTTATAGCTGGCATTTATAGCACTTGACTGTTTAGCCAGCATCTTTAACCCTGTGAGATAGATAATTCAAATATCATTGTCCCCATTTTACATTGAAAGATCCAAGAGGCTCAAATAAGTGAGATGACTTGACTAGAGCCCCACAGCAAGAAAGTGATACCTCTAAATCTCCAGCTTAGGTTTTGTGGCTTGAAGACAAGATGCTTATTTCATCACCCATGCTGCTGTAACTTGTAGATTCAGTTGGAAGGGACCCTAGAGATAATTTTCCTCTTGCCTCTCATATCTGAAGGAACTGAGGCTCAGGGAGGGGTGATTTCCATTTTCCAAGGTCATGCAGGTAGTATGTAGCCAATCAGGTGTATGTATCTAGGTCCTCTGAGTCTAAATTCAGTGCTCTTTCCAGAACACAGCCCTACCACCCCTACTACAATGCTGTGATACAGCAGCATAAGCTAAGCAGATTTGGGAGAGGGTCAATACATCTTGTTGAGAAGACTCTGCCCTTTTATAATTTCCAGGTCTCCTTCTTCAGGATCATAGGCTTGGGCAAATTTCAACTGGATGCAGATATCAGTGTCAAGGCAAATGACCCTCAGCAGTAGATACTGCAATAAAATCTATTCTCACAATTGGAAACATTTCCCCTAAAGAGCTAGCGTCTTGTCGGTCCAGCATCAGTATTTCATTTACAATAGAACTGGTTGTAAAAAGGTAATAATAGAGCCATAAAAAACTGACTGTCTAAAATATTAGTTTAGCCCCTATCTTATTTATATTCAGCATTGTTTGGGGACATCTTTTTTATTAAAAAGGAACGTCTCATCAAAATGCAGGGGCCCGAAAGAAGCAGTGAACAATAGAAATGTATTTTTCCATTTTCTTGGTGGTGTCTTCTGTGTTTAATTTTTATCTCTAGTAACAACTCCCTTTGTTTATGGACCTGAAAATGGGAACTAATTTTCAACGCCTCAAGGAGGAAGGATCATTTGCAGACGGAAGCGCGAATAAATGTTCTCTGGTTATCACTTCATTTCTTTACCAGCAGAATGTTGGCAATTTGTAATTTCCAGATTAATTATGAGTCTGGGCAAACACTCTGCGTTGTCATGCCTCACAATTAATACTCAGACTGTTTTGAAAGGAAGATAATTTGGGGTTTCGTAACTCATTCTTCAGGGATAAAAATAAAAGAGGAGAATCCGCATTTCAAGTTTCTCTTCTGGAGGAGACAACCATTGATTAATTAAGTTGTCACAGAACTGTAAACAATCTCTGTCAGTTATTTTGCAACTTTAATAAAGTTTTTTTAGAAATTTACATCAAAATTTTAATCAACATTACATGTATTATTTATAATAACAGGGTGGTAGCAGTGCGGTGTATTTATAAGCATTGTGTACTGGTTCAGAATTTCAAGTTTGATCCTTCATGAAAGTTTAATTTAGAAACTTAACCCTACTAGGTAGGCACAGAATGAATGTGTTCCTAGCCCTTGTAAATGAAGAATTGCCTGAATTTTTCAAGGCTTTCCTTAAGCCTGAGGGGGAAATGCCTAATATCCCCCCTCAAAAGGGTCTTATTTTTTCCATATCTTTTACCATTTACTTCTACTGAAATGTTTAATTTTCAACATGACAGCGTACTCAATGATGTTATGTTTAACTGAGAGACAGTGTAGGGCAATGGATAGCATGCTGGACTTGGACTCAGGATGACCTGGGTTTGAATACTGCTTCTATCATTTACTATCTGGGTGGCCCTGAGAAAGCGGCTTGATTTCTCTCAGCCTCAGTTTTTCTTAGCTGCAAAATGAGAACAAAAATTATAAGACTTATCTCACAGGATTGCTATGAGAAGCAAATGAGATCAAATCCTTGCTTGGCATTTAAGTCTCTTAGCCTGGCCCACTCCTACCTTTCCTGTCATCTTACCCATTGCTCCCTCCTGCAAATTCTACAGTCCAGCCATATTGGGCCTTGCTTTGTGCACAACACATCTTCCATCTCTGTGATTTTGCATTAATTATCTCTCATATTTCTTCCCTACTTTCCCCTCAAAATTCTTTCCTTCCTGACTTAGGTCAGATGCTGTCTTCTCCAGGAAGCCTTCCTATTGCCATAGCCTTCCTCACCAAGATGACCTTCCTTGTACTCTGAGTGTATCTTATATATACTTACTTGTGTATGTATCATTTATCCCATTAGCATTATAAGTTCCTTGAGGAAAGGTATTTTTTGTTTTTTTCTTATTGCCTTTTTTTTTTTGCCATTCCAAGATTTAGCACAGTGCCTGACATGTAGTAAGAGCTGATAAATGCTCGGTGAGAATTGATTGATTGACTGATAAGGTATATAAGATGCTTAGCAAACATTAAAGTATTATTTAAATTAAAGTGAACTGCTGTTGTTTTGTTTTGATCCTGTACACTGAACTCTCAGTATGCAAACTCCTTTCATGAATGCAGTTGAACAACTCATTAGAGAGTCATTTGGGCACTTAGTGATTAAATGATCTGTCCATGGTCATATAGCCAATATGTATCAGGGAGAGGTCTTAAATCCATATCTTCCTCACTCTAAGGCACTCCTTCTTCTAGTATGTCATATTGCCTCTCCTTACTCACCGGTAGCTTAATACAAACATTCTTCCAAAAAAATAAAATGGAAGGAGTGCAATAGGCTGTTGAAAAAAAAAGAGAAGGAAGGAAGTGAATAAGGATGTACAAGTATGTCATATGTTAATAATCACAGGTCATGGAATTAGAGAGGCATCATGGCAGAGTAGATAAAGAGCCAACCTCATAGATAGGAGACCTTGATTCAGGATCCTGCCCTGACTCCTTCTGGGCCTGTGTGACCTTGGGTAAGTTACTTAACTTTTCAGTGCAGCTCTTTAAGACTATGAGTTACAAAGAAGGTATTGAGCCCTATTTGCAGAGAGAATTTCCTCCATCTATAGAATTAAAGCTGAATTAAAGTCTTAGATATCTAACTTACTCTCTCCTCTCCCTGACTCATTTTTCAGGTGAGAAAATCAAGGGCTGCAGAGGTTAAAATGACTTGGCAAGGCATCCTATGCTAAGTAACCAAAATGAGATTTAAATGTGGGTTCTCTAGATCCAGATCCAGTGATTTTTCCTTGTCCTTGCTGCCTCTGACATTGTGCTTCTCCACAGGAGCTAACATGAGAAGTGATAAAGAAAGAAAAATACTTTGTTTTCATGTTATTTAGATAAGGACAGATAGCATTTTTATAAGTGACTTATACTCCATTTCATTTTTAGAATTTTATAAAAGGGAAAAAGAGAAATGCAATTTAAAAGTCAAATTCTTTTCTTGAGTATATGCTGGTTGGAATGTCAATCACATTAGCTTAATTTAGAACTAGAAGACTATTATTAAATATTTAGCACTTACTTTTGCAGGTGTAGCACATTCAGTAAACACAGACCCTGTCTTCTTCAAGTTTCCAGTCTAAGGGAGAATTTGAATATTATGAGGAAACTTGAAACAAGCCAACATTCACCCTGATTCAAAATAAGCAAACAGACAAAGAAACAATTTTTCCCCAAAAGTTCTGCCATTTTTGAAAAAACAAATGTCAAAACCTGAAAGTCTCACTGGTGTGCCCCAGTGAATTTATTGTTTTCTAATTAATTTCTTTTCTGTGGATGTTTGAGGAGCCCCAAGGGCTTCATCAAGGTAACCTGAGTCTGAAACACATTGAAAATCAGACTGCCTGAGTGAGAGTTGGAGACAGGAATCACTTGGAAGAGGCCCAAGGATACTTCCTCTTTTGTTGTTTGAGGGCTTCAACTTGGGAAGAGGGCTCTAATCTATTTATTTCTTTGCCTTTCATGAAGCCAGGTGGCAGAGAGGGTGGCTCTTGGTGGGAGCTCTCAATGGGGCTGACTTCCAGATGTCAAGAATCCATGTCTGGGTACCTTCATCTCTCCCCATCTTTTCATTTCTCTTGGTGCATTATCTTCTTCTATTAGAATATCAACTCCTTGAGGATTGACTCTTTTTTTCTTTTTCTTGTATTTCTGTATCCCCAGTATCTTAGCACAGTGCCTAGCAAATAATGAGTACTTAATAAATGCTTGTGGCCTGCCTGCATAACTTTAGTACAAAGTGATCCAGAATAGGAATGAAAGGACTTGAGTGTGAATTTTCCCTTGCACCCTTGGCATGGCTTGGATAAATAAGTTAACCTCTCTGACTTGCAGGTTCTTCTGTAAAATTTCTGAGTTGTAAAATTACCTCTAAGGTCCTCTCAAGTCTTAAAATTCTATGATTTCTCTGCATTTGATATTGTTATCTATCCTTTCCTGCACGAATGTACATGCTGGCTGGATGATTGTCCAGTTAAAGGTGGGAGCTTTTTCTTCATCTGCCTTCTGAGGAGGCTATGAAAGAATGAACTTAAACATGTAGCAGGGAGGATTTTGGTGTTAGAGAGAATTTCCAGATTATAAAGGTGGTGAGATGCTGGTATCTGAAACCAAGTGTGGTTTCCAACTCTTCTCTTTAGAATTTAAAGGAAAAAGGCAGACTGATGGTGTTTGAAAGGGCTTTGATTCTCTGTAGAATAGTTCAGATCACCATGGAGGTTTCCTTCCTTTCAGAGGTCTTCAATTTTATTTAATAAATGGTTTAATAACTTACCATGTACATTGCCTCATGTTAGGTGCTGTTGGGCATACAAAAGCAAAGAAAGAAGGAAAGAAGCAGGCATTTATTAAATGCTTGCTACATGCCAGGCACCATACTGTTTTTTTGTGCATGTTGGCTCCTTGATGTTTCCATTTTCTGCTGAGTTCAGTGTATCCCCTGAGGCAAGGTTGCTCAGTGCCAGGCTGGTCATCTCCCATCTGCCCCAAAGCAAACACTTCCATCTGTACCAACATAAGGCGTCTGCTTCCTCTTGCTTCTAGCCCAGTCTCCAAAATAGGATGTGGAGAACCTCCAGTGCAAAGAAGAGCCATCTTCTCTTTGACTTTGGACCTCCTGTCTCCTGCTGTGCCCTTGGAGGTTGGAGGAGTGAGTTGTGCTCTCCATTCAATGATAAACATTCCTACACTTAGTCATTTCTGTTATATCCCAGTCACTCAGAATCCTGAAAATCATCATGAAAGTTCATTCCTCATCCCCCTACTACCCTTTTTCCTCATTCCTATCCCCCTTACTCCTTCCACCCCAAAGTTTCATTCTAACTCCATCCAGCCCTTCCATTATACTCACTGGAATGCCTGTTTCATAGGCAACACATTTCCCTTCATCTTAAATCTATTCTCCACCTACCTTTTCCATCTACTAGCTCTTATTGGGAACTGGATTTCCCCTGGTGACACAGTCCCCCTGATTACTCTTCCTAGTACTGGTAACACTTCCACTTTTGCCCCCATAATTCTAAACTTTAGATTACTCTCACCATTTGTTGCCTTTGCTCCTACATGCATGTTGTTGAATGAAAGTGGAAAAAGTCACATGATCATTCTGATTGGGTCTGCTCCAAATTTATGTTACACAACCTCAACTGGGCCCTTGCTGATGCTAGGCAATCCTATTTATATGTCCCTTATCAACTCACTATCCCACTTTCCACAGTGGCTTTTCCAAAATTTTTTATACCTTCTCAAACCTCTCATAGCTCCCCCTCTACCTACTCTTTTAGCTGAGAATTGCCTCATATTTTATTTAAAAATTTTTTTTTAATGAAGTCATTATCTCCCTTTTTTCTTCTTCCTCCTCTCCTATCACTCATATACCTTCTGCCACTATCTCCTCTTTTATCCCTGTCTTATGTGATGTCCTTATTCCTTACCAAGGCTAACCACTCTACTGTTCAAGCAATCCCATTCCATCCCATCTCCTCCAGCAGATTATTCATCTGTCATCCCTACTCTTTCACTTATTTTCAATCTCTCCCTTTCTACTGGCTCATTTCCTACTGTCTACAAACATGCCCATGTGTCCCCTATTCAGAAAAACCTTCACTTGACCTGTCCATACCCTTTATTGTTCTGTATCTCTTTTGCCTTTTGTAGCTAAACTCCTAGAAAAAGCCATCTATTATAGGTGCCTCAATTTTCTCTCCTGTCACTATTCTTAACCTCTTATAATCTAGTTCCAACCCTATCATTTCACTGGAACTATTCTCTCCAAAGTTACTAATGATCTCTTCATTCCCAAATCCAATGACTCTTTATCAAGTCTTATTCTCCTTGACCACTCTGCAGCTTTTTTCACTGTTGGTCACTCTCTTCTCCTTAGGTGTTTTCTTCTGGTCTTCCTCCTACCTATCTGACCACTCTTTCTTTGTCTCCTTTGCTGGATCATCTTCCAGATTTTGCTTTGTAACCACAGATGTCCCTCAGTATACTGTCCAGGGCCCTATTCTCTTTTCCCTCTATTTTGCTTTACTTGGCAATATCATTAGTTCCCACAAATTTAGTTACCATCCCTATGCTTATGATTCTCAAATCTACTATCTTGCCCGAAACTCTCTGCTGTCTTCCAATCTCCCATCTCCAACTACTTTTCAAACATCACAAACTAGATGTCCATTAGATATCTTTTTTTTTCAAATGCTTTATTAACTTCTGGTTTACATCATTAATTTCTGCCAGATTTTGAGTTACAATTTTTTCCCCTGTTTTCCCCCTACCCACCACCCCAAAACAGTGGTCTGACAGGATATCCCCTCCTCCAATCTGCTCTCTCCCCTATCTTCTCCCATATCCCCTTTGACTTTTCCAGTAGGGCATGGTGGATCTCTATGCCCCAATGCCTGTATGTATTATTTCCCAATTACATGCAAAATAGTATTAATAATAGTATTCATATATTTTTAAACATTTGATTCTAAAACTTTGAATTCCAGATTCATTCCCTTCCTCCCTTGTCACCCACCCTTACTGGGAAGATAAGCAATTCAGTATAGGTTGCACATATGTAGCTATGCAAAACATTACCATAGCAGATATATTGTAAAAGACTGACTATATTTCCCTCCCTCCTATCCCACCTCCCACTTGTTCTATTCTCTACTTTGATTCTGTCCCTTTTCAAAAGAGGGTGCTTCCAACTTCCCTCCCCCCCCAGCCTGCCCTCCCTTCCATCATCCCCCCTCTCATCCCCTTCCCCCCCTACTCTCCTGTAGGGTGAGATACCCTATTTAGTATGTGTGTCATTCCCTCCCTGAGCCAAATTCAATGAGAATAAGGTTTTGCCTTTTGCCTTCCTATTCTTCCCCTCCATTGTAACCATTTTCCCTTGTCTCTTCTATATGAGATAGTTTACCCCATTCTGTCTCTCCTCATCTCCTCTCGTTATATACCTCTCTCACCTCTTAATTTCACCTTTTAAGTATCATCCCTTCCTGTTAAATTGGTCCTGTGCCCTCTATCTATGTATACCTGTAAACATATATACACACATTCACATATGTATTCATATGCCCATATACTCTCCTTCAACTATTTTCATACTGAGAAAAGTTCCATCACTTACAGTTATTGGTTTTCCATGTAGGAATGTAAATAGTTCATCTTTGATAAGCTCCTTATGATTTCTTTTCCCTGTTTACCTTTTCAAGCTTCTCTTGCTTCTTGTATCTGAATGTCAAATTTTCTATTCAACTCTGGTTTTTTCATCAAGAATACTTGAAAGTCCTCTATTCCACTGAATGACTGTATTTTCCCCTGAAACATGATACTCAGTTTTGCTGGGTAGGTGATTCTTGGTTTTAATCCCAGCTCCTTTGCCCTCCAGAATATCATATTCCAAACCCTTCAATCCCTCAGTGTAGAAGCTGCCAGATCCTGGGTTATCCTCATTGTGTTTCTGCAATATTCAAATTGTTTTTTCCTGGCTGCTTGTAATATTCTCTCCTTGATCTGGGAATTTCAGAACCTGGCTATAATATTCCTAGGAGTTTTCTTTTTGGGATCTTTATCAGGAGGTGATGGGTGGATTCTTTCAACCTCTGTTTTCCCCTCTGGTTCTAAAACATCAGGGCAGTTTTCCTTGAGAATTTCTTGGAGGATGATTTCTAGGTTCTTTCTTTGATCATGGCTTTCAGGTAGTCCAGTAATTTTTAAATGATCTCTCCTGGATCTATTTTCCAGGTCAGTGGTTTTTCCAATGAGATATTCACATTGCCTTCTATTGTTTCATTTGTTTGGATCTATTTAATAGCATCTTGATTTCTCATAAAGTCATTAGCTTCCATTTGCTCCAATCTAACTCTGAAGCAATGATTCTCCTCATTGAGCTTTTGAGATTCTTTTTCCATCTGGCAAATTTGGCTTTTTAAGGCATTCTTCTCCTCATTGCCTTTTTGAGCCTCTTTTGCTATTTGAGTTAGTCTATTTTTTAAGGTGTTATTCTCCTCAGTCAGGCTATTGACTCTCATTTCATAATATTCTTGCATCATTCTTATTTCCCTTCCCAATTTTTCCTGCACCTCTCTTATTTGCTTCTTAAGGTCCTCTATGGCCTGTAACCAGCTCGTATTTTTCTTGGAAGCTTTTGGTACAGGAGTTCTGACTTCACTGTCTTCCTCCTGTTTCATGCTTTGATCCTTTTTGTCCCCAAAATAGGAATGTAAAGTTGGGGTACTCTGTTTATTTTGCTTCCTTTGCCTGCTCATGTCTCTACTCAGTCACTTGACCACTGGGCTTTTTGCCACAGTAGGACTCTGCCACTAGACAGGAGAGCTTTGTCCCAAATCCTGGGGTTTTCTCAGCTGCCGGAGGTATTAGTTGGGTGCCCTCTCAGAAGCCTCTACATGCTCTGGCAAGTTGGCCGCACACCCCAGTACTTCCACCCTAGACTGCAATCCAGATCCAAGCAGGTTAAAGCAAGAGCGATTACCCCTCAGACTGGTTGCTTCGTCCCCCTACACTCTGCAGGCCAGGAGCTGAAGCTACCATGTGGGGGCGGGCTACAGGGCCGTGGCTCCTCAGCGGCTTCTCACCCCAGGGGGAGGGGCTGATGCACTCCCAACTACTGGATCCCAAAGTCCACACTGTACTGACCTCTCACTTTGTCCTTTGCCTATATATATTGATAATTGTGGAAACCACCACAGCTGCTGGTGATCTGATGTCCCTCCAGCTGGTGGTTGATCAGGCCTGCCCTGGGGCTAAAATCTGCAGCTCCTTGGGCTGGGGTTGTCTCTCAGAGCCCTGAGCTGACGGATTCTTGTTGGCCTTCTGGGCTGTCTCTGTGTCATTTTGTGGGTTCTGTAGCTCCAAAGTTTGTTCAAAGTCCCCTTTTACATGAATTGGAGGTGGTGGGAGCTGGAGTGCCTCCCCCTCCCTCCCCCTCCTGTTTCTACTCAGCCATCTTGACTCCGCCTCCCAAAAGATATCTTAAACTCAATATATCCAGATTGCAATCTATATCTTTTCCCCTAAACCTTTTCTCCCCACCTTTCTTATTACAGTAGAGAGTAACCATTAGCTGTGAGTGCTCTGCCCAAAGGAATGTAAATTTTGAATGCTGAAACCTTACAAGATATCTTGGGGTTTACAGGCTAGATTTAATTCTTAAGGCTCATACCTTGAACCCAAATCACTCTGGCTCTTATTGATTGGACAATAGTAGGTCCCAGGCCAAGCCCCACAGATCATTGTTTGGGCCCTGATTGGCTCAGAGTGAATGTAAATAGCAATTGTTTCTGTTTTAGCCAGAAACCCAGAGGATCTTCCCCTCCCAGATTTATTAATTTTTTTTGAGGAGGTGAAAAAGGCCATTCTCTGCCTCATTTCTTATCCTTAATCACTGAATAGGTATTGCCTCTGTCAACCTGAGATCTGTTAAAGACCTTAGCTTAAAAAGGCCAGGGTCTCCCATGCATCCAAGGGCATCTCCAGTCATTCTGATCTATATTTTGCCATTGGACCCAGATGGTTCTGGAGGAGAAAATGAGGCTTGGTGCCTTTGCACAGTCCTCCCTCCTTTTAATCCAATTCATTTGCATGTTATAGCATCATCTCCAGGATGTTGTGATCTTGGAAAAAGAAGGACAAACAACGACAATGACAACAAGAGGTCATAACCCTTCTCCCAGTCCCTCAGGCTCACAGCCTAGGAGTCATATTGGATTCCTCACTATTTCTCTCCCCACATTGCCAAGGCCTGCTGTTTTCAACTTTGCAAAACCCCATTCCCCTCCCCCCCAACCAAAAAAACCAAAAATCTATGCCTGCTTCTCTCTTCTCACACTGCCTTCACTCTAGGGCAGACTCTTATGACTAGATGATGGCCAAAACAATAAAAGACAAAGGTAGGTCTGCCTGCCTCAAGTCTCTCCCCATTCTATTCTCTCCTTCCTTCAATCACTAAATGGACTTTCCTAAAATGCAATTTGGGTCATTTCACAGTCCTTCCTCCCACTCAATAAACTCTAATGGCTTACAATTGGCTCCAGGATCAAATAAAAAAAAAATCCTATGTCTGGCATTCAAAGCCCTTCATAAACTAGCCTCCTGCCATCTTTCCAGTTTTCTTATATCTTACTCCTGGACATGTACTCTAATCCAGTAACAGGCCTTCTGGCTGTTCCATGAAGAAGACACTCCATCTCTTAGCTGTAGACTTTCTCTCTTGCTGGCTGTCCCTCATGCCTGGAATGTTCTACCTCCTCTAGTCTTACTGTTGACTTCCCTCTCTTCCTTTAAGTCTTAACTAAAATCCTAACTCATACAGGAAGCCTTCCCCAACCCCTCTTAATTCTAGTGCCTTCCCTCTGCTAATTACTTCTTATTTATCTTGTTTATGGAGTGTGTGTGTGTGTGTGTGTGTGTGTGTGTGTCAGTGTATGTTGTCTTCCCCATTATAAGTTTGTTGGGTCAGGGACTATCTTTTGCCTCTCTTTTTTTTTCTCTTGATATTCCCATGGCTTAGCACAGTGCCTGGTACTGTGGGGATTCAATAAATTTTATCAGTTGATGCTATGTGCTTTATAAATATTATTTCATAATAATACATTGATGACAAGGAGCTTGCTATCTACTAGGAGAGATATATACCCACAGAAATATAGTGAAAGTAAAGTGTGATAAGTAAATGAGACAAATCCAAAGAGATCTGTAAAGTCATCAGGTGAGGAAGAAATCTCTTTTGGATAATGGTAGTAGTAGTGGGGATCTGGGATAGTTTCAACAAATAGGTGACATTTGTGTTGGATGTTGTAGGAAGGGAACATTTCATCTGATGGAGATAGACTAGGGGGTGAATGGCATTTCTAACCTAGGGGAAGATATTTGCAAAGGAATGAATGAAGGAAAGCATAGTAAATGTTGAAGAAGCAAATAATCTGGTATTCCTGGAGTATAAGATAGGAAAGGGAAAATTAGAGGGAAATGAGGTAAATTAAAATCAGGGCTTGAATGTCAGGCTAAAGAAGTAATGTTTTATTTGATAGTTCATGGGGAGACATGGGAGGTTCTGAGCAGGGAGTTTAGATATCCAGAAGCATTTAAGGAGATAGAGTTGGTAGGATTGATGTATTGGAAAGGTTGAAGTAGTGAAAGAAGCCAAACACTTGTTCTTTTCTGTCAAATATGATGGAACTAAGAACCTGTGCTCAGAAATACCTGCCACTGTAATCTGAGGAACCATCAGCAATAATTTACTTCACGCCTCCCTCCGTCCTTGATTCCTGCCTCCTTCCCATCCCAACAATCCTTCAGTTCATGGTATTTGTACAAATTCTATTGAGTGACTACATTTAGACCATGTATATACTTTGAAAAAAAAATACTGAACAAAGGCTGATTTCTACAATAGGGAGCATCAATGAGGAAATTTGTGAATCAAGCTCTTTTTTTTTCTTTTTTGCAATAAATAATCACATGTAGCTCCACCTTCACTGCAGCTGCCATTATGTGAATATGTTGTTTGGCCGTGAGGTGTAAATTTATGAAATATGAAGTTGTGATCACAGACACTTCCAATGAAGCAGAATGCTTTGGACCAAACAAAAGTATTATGGTCAGCCATAGAAACAAGCACGACCTTGTTGAATGGACTGTCTATTCATTTTGCTCTCCTATAACAGCCTGTATTTGATTTTTTGCCATGACATACAGTTTCTTTTGGCTTAGCTTTTTAAGAGTACAAACTTTACATCGGTTCTTATTATGACTGCACTATAATAAAAATAATAATACTCATGTAACCTTTATTATAATAATACTATATATTATCTAATCAGTACAGCCATTCTGTGAGGTGAGCCACCACAGGTATTATTGTTCCCATTTTCCAGATCGAGGAACTAAGGCTCATGGGTCTTGTCTTACCTATACCTTACACATATACCTTACAACTTACCTATGCCTTACACAGCTGGAGTTTCAGAAGTGGGTTTCAAACATAGCTGCCCAGATGTTTCCAGGGATTCATTGATTTTAATGGCTTCTGGATCAGTGGCACCACCTCCTGATTTCCTTTTTTTTTTTCTTTTTGAAGGGCAATTGGGGTTAAGTGACTTGCCCAAGGTCACACGGCTAGTTTTTGTTTTAAGTGTCTGAGGCTGGATTTGAACTCAGGTCCTCCTGACTCCAGGGCAGGTGCTCTATTCACTGCGCCACATAGCTGCCCCCCACCTCCTGATTTCAGTCCCTTGACCTCTTCTTGCTCTTAGTTACAGATTCAAACAAAACATTGACAAAAATGAATATGATTTGACAGAGGAAGAACAATGAAAATCTTAATAAAACTCCTGCTGGAAATAAATACTATGCTAAGAGGTGATGTGCTGATTGTGAGACCCTTTCTGGGCTGTCTTCACAAAGGCACCAAGTTGACCTTGCTCTATTTTTTTCTGTGTCCCAAAGAAGGCCTCATGGTTCAGAAGTCATATCTCATTTTATTTTCTATTTGGAGCTGATACTCCTTATTCCCATCTTTATTTTGCAGGCTGTGTATTGATATGGCGCAAGTGTGAGGATTTTTAAAAAACCGATGATGTTATCTGTTTACTATTCAAATGCAATTTTAAATAGTTTGGCTCAGCACATTTGAATCAAAAATCCTATTAAAGATGCAATATTCCTTTGCTCCCTCGTTGGCGGATACATTCACATTGCATTCCTTTCTCAATCGAAATATAATACTGTATACCTGTTCAGGGTGATGTGATTTCCAGCATTGAATTTGGAGTCGTTAGACAGGCTGTTCACCTTCCTATCATGGAAATTTGGTATTCATACATAATTTTCCTTCCTACATTTACAAAGTGCATTATTAGACATGTTATCATGCAACGCCGAGGCTGTAACACTTTCATTTTAAATCTCCCAGCTTATCTTTTTGCTTCTACCATCTGATGGAAATCTGAAAATTGCTGACTTAAGATAAATTCTTCTTTTTGAGGGGTGTGGTGGGGGAGAGGATGAAGGGGGGGAGGAGGAAGCAACAAAATGTTAATTTGCTTTCAAGTTAAAAGTACTGACCCTCAGACTGAAGATAAGCATATCTAATTTTAAATCTTCCATATCTATTGTAACGTCTAATTGCATAGTTAAATGAACTGTAAAAAGCCGAGCCCGCTGCTGTAACCTCTAAACAATTTTACACAGTTCTAGAACATTTGAGATAACAAAAGAAAGCTTTTCTCCTCTGGTAATACTTGTACTTCTTCAGAGGGCACAGTTTATTGAACAAGAGATACTTTCTGCCTGGGCAGCATTTTCCAATTACTGAGCACGCCCCGTGTGGGGAAGGAAACAATCAGAAACCCCACATGTCCTTCGGGCTGCACCAAAAAGCTTCCAGCCCTGAGCCAGTCCTGCAAGCGCCACTCTCTCCATGGGCTGCTGCTAGCTGCTGCATGGGGGCGGCTTTCAAAGCCCACTTTCTAAGTTCCTTGTATGGTGCATAGGAGGAACAGACTGCCTGCAGTAATTGGTCAGATGGGATTGCTTGTGAGAGGCTCGGAGTAATAATCACCACCAGTTACACCATCATAATTGTACTCCTGCCTCACAATGGGTGGGTGCATATTTTCAGGATTTTTATTTTATGAGGACTTGGTGTTTTATTTGGAAAACAGAGATAAAACCATGATGAGGTATTCATTTTGAGAGAATCTCCACCTGGGTCTCTGTGGGAATTATGGTAATTAAGGGATGTGGGAAAGGAATTGGTCCATAGTTTTCTAGGTCAGGGATGGGCAAACTGTGGCAGGGATATCTTTTGGTGGCACTTGGACCAGTTGTTGGCGACATTCCCCAACACACCCAACTTTTTTTTTTGGAGTGGGGAAGACAGGGCAATTGGAGTTAAGTGACTTGACAAAAGTCACACGATTAGTAAGCGTGTCAAGTGTCTGAGGCCAGATTTGAACTCAGGTCCTTCTGACTCCAGGGTCAGTGCTCTATTCACGGTGCCACCTAGCCACCCCACAACTTTTTTTTTTTAAGTTCATTTACAGAATCTCAGGATTTCAGAGTTGGAAGAGATCCCAAAGATTTCATCTGCAATATACCAGATAAGTGGTCATCCAGCCTTTGCTTAAACACCTTAAATGAGGGAGAACCTGCTATCTCATTCCATTTTAGGATAACTCTGATTGATAGGGATTTTCTCCTTGTAGCACAACTAAATCTGCTTCTTTTCAATTTTCCCCATTTGTTCTGCGTTCTGCCTTTTGGGAACTGGCATCTTTTTTTTTTTCCTTTATAGAATCTAAAAACTCTGAAAACTTGGGCTCTGAAGTCTTACTAGGCTTCTAGTTTTTTTTTTTTTTCTAACTTCTAGAGTTGCCTGGGGGCTCTGAGACAGGAAATTGTTTCAGTTATGCCCGACTCTTTGTGACCCCATTTGGGGTTTTCTCAGCAAAGATATTGGAGGGGTTTGACATTTCCTTCTCCAGCTCATTTTACAGGTGAGGAAATGAAGCAAATAGAGGTAAGTGACTTGCCCAGGGTCACAAAGCTGGTAAGTCTCTGAGGCCATATTTGAACTCAGGTCTTCCTGACTCTAGGCCTGATACTCTGTCCACTGTGCCACCTAGCTGCTGGAGATATAGGAAAACCTGTGTTCAAGTCTTAGCTCTGACACCTATTGGCTCTGTGACCCGGGCATGTCACTTAAACTCTCAGGACCACAGGCAGTTTTATAATTCTCTTGGCTCTCCCAAGCAGTCAACATGAAGTGAAATATACCTGGAACACTGTAAAGTTTACAAAGCACTTTCTGATGAAAGTGTTCATTAGATGTTAATGTTGACTTGCCCTGTGTTGGATAGATACTAAATGTCAGAAGTAGGATTTGAACCCATGGCTCTCCTGACCCTAAATCCTCTCCACAGTACCTCCATAGTACCATGCTGTCAAACTTCTCAAAGGTGCAGTATCTTCTATTTCAGCACCCGAGGCATAGAAATCCCAGAGTTCAAAGGGGTCTTAGAGTACAGTAACATCTTTTACTATGTTGAAGGGGAAACTGAGGCCTCACTAAAAGGTGTAAATGAATTGCTTAAGGCCACAGAGACAGTGTATGGCATCCTGACATTCTTCTTTCATGCTGTTTCAGATCTCCCAGCTGGCCGCGGCATCTCCTCTTCCTCATCCTCTTTGTAGCAGCCTTTGGAGATTAAGACACTGACTAGAAACACCATCTTAAGTTTTTTTTTTTTTAAAGCAGATCAAAGACAATTGCTTTCTTTCAATAGTGTTGAATAGGAAAAAAAAACAACCCTTCTTTGGAGTTTAATTTTATTTGCCCCAGTAAGATTGGAATAATTTTAAGCACTAGACTGGTAACCAAAAATCTCTCATCTCCTTAATCTGAAGCAACTTTAAAATGAGAGAATTTGGGGCAGCTAGGTGCTACAGTGAATAGAGCACTGGCCCTGGAGTCAGTAGGACCTGAGTTCAAATCTGGCCTCAGACACTTAACACAAAAACTAGCCATGTGACCTTGGGCAAGTCACTTGACCCCAATTGCCCTACCTTCCCCCCTCCAAAAAAGCAAAATAAAATGAGAGAATTTGCCTATCTGATTCTTTAATTTTCCTCTGAAATCTTTAATCCTATGGCTTGTACTTAAGTCCTACATTTGGTATTTATTATCCATGTGACCTTTGAAAAATCATATAATGTCTCTCTGCCTCAGCTTTGTCATCTGTAAAATGGTCATAGTAATATATGTTCTGCTTGCATCACAGGGGCTGAATCATTCTCAATTCTCCCCTCTCCCTCCTGTGTTATGTGAAGGAACGATAAGGCAGTCAGTAAGCTCTTCCTATGTTCCAGGAACTCTGCTAAATGCTGGGTATATAAATACAAGCAGGCAAGATGGTCCCTGTTCTTAAGCAGTTTACAATGCAATGTCCTGAAAACAATATCTAAAGGGGAGCTCAGAATTGGGGGAGACAGCACGCAAACCACTACAAGGCTTGGAAACTGCTTCGAAGTGACATGGAGGCTTTGATCCAGGCAAGTAAAGTAAAATCCCACCTGAGAGAGTTCAGTGCAGTTCTATGGTCAGAGTCTGAGGTTCAGGTGGGAGAAGGGTGAGGATGCAGTGTAGGAAACAGAATTTGGAACCAGTTGGAATCTAAAAACATGACTAGAATCCAGATGGTGGAATGCTTGAAGTGCCAAACCATTTATACAATCAGTGTCCAAAGCTTATTTCTACTTGACCTCCAGAACAAGTCTTGTCTCCTCTCTGCTCACATAGTCCTGGCCCAGTTCAGGCCTCTATCACCTTTCACACAGATTATTGCAATACTGTCCTAATTGGTCTTCCTGTTTTTAAGCTTTTTCTCCACCCCGCCCCCACCTGGCCCCCATCTTCCATACAACTTCTAAATGGGTACTCCTAAAACATAGATCTGAGCATTTCAGTCCTTTACTAAAAACTCTTCAGGGCTTCCTTCTGGCCTTTTAAAATTTAAAATCCCCAGCCTGGTATTTAAAGTACTCCACCACCTGATTTCTTTTCTTTCTTTTTATTTTTTTGGATGGGGGAAGGCAGGGCAATTGGGGTCAAGTGACTTGCCCAAGGTCACATGGGTTGTGTTAAATGTCTGAGGTCAAATTTGAACTCAGGTCCTCCTGATTCAAGGCCAGTGCTCTATTCACTACACCACCTAACCGCCCCTACATCTGATTTCTACCCATCATTCTAGTTGTGCTTCATTTTCTTGTTATTGTTCAGTCGTTTCAGTCTTGTCCAACTCTTCATGACCCCATTTTGGGTTTTCCTGACAGAGATGCTGGAGTAGTTTGCCATTTCCTTCTTTAGTTCATCTTACAGATGAGGAAATAGACAAATGGGATTAAGTGACTTGCCCAGGGTCACCCAGCTTAGTAAATGTTTGAGGCCAGATTTGAACTCAAGTCTTCCTGACTCCAAGCCTGGCACTCTCTCCACCATACCGCCTAGCTGCCCCTGTCTTATTTCATATTCCTCCCCTTAACGAATTGTCTGTTGCTGTCCTATGGGCCTCCTTGACACACAGCATCCTCTCTCTTGCCCACATGCCATTGCTCACATGGGATCTTCTCTGTCTGCACTCATCCCCCTCTCTTAGAATCCCTCACTTTCTCCAAAGGAAGGCTCAGCCTTCCTTGATTCCCCATTTCTTAATACTCTGCCTCTGGAGGCGACTTTGTTGATGCTCTGTGTCTGCTTGTACGTGTACAAGCTGGGTCTTCTCAGTAGAAGACAGGGCTCCTTGAGGGCAGACACTTTTGGTTCTGCCTTTGAATAGTTAGGGCATAGCTCTGCTCCTATTACCTCGTACCTGCTTAATGAGTGTTTTGTTGAATAGAAAGACAACTGGTAAATGGCAATTTGCAATGACATATGAAGTCTTACCATTAATGAAATCAGTTTAGACTTACTTAAAAACTTCATTTAATTTTTATTTTCAGAACCTTTTTATTTGTGCAAAGGAAAGAGTCACATTCACCGAGGCAGTTTGTTAACAGGGGTCCTTGGGCTAGGGAGTTGCTGAAGGGGATTTGCTGCTGAGAGTCTAATGTGTCACTTTACTCTTAGTACACTTTAAGTAAGTATTAGTCTAGTTTAAATAAGCTCCCAGCTGGAGAGCTGACAAGGAAGGGGAGGGGGGTGCAAAGAGTCATCCCACAAGAGTAGAGTACAAAGTGACCATTGGAGGGCTTTTACTATCCCAGAGGCATGAAACTGACACTTAGCTGTTTTTATTTCTTTCTCCTCTGCCACATGCAAAGGAAAGAAGCTGGAACTCTGTGTGCTAGAAAGAAAAACCAAGGATGTTCCTTTAATTAGTCTAAATAATCTAGGAAGAGAGAACAGACTGCCTGTGGTTGAGAACGAGGACAGAAGATAAGTGACCACTGGAAGATAAAGAGCCTGTGGGGCTTTGATGTTGAGCCAGCCAGAAAGGTTGAGTACAAACGGGTGGGAAGAGCTTTCATCAGGGACTATGGTCAGGCTGCTAGCTGCTTACAACATTAAGAGGCCTGTGGCAGCTGTGAGCTTTGGATGGCTCAAGGTGGCTGAGGGGACACAGTTCTATCAAAGGCAATTAGTACTGGGGGCTATCGCTAATCTGATCCTGTCTGCTATTTCTCAATTCATTCACTTATTCACCAAACATTTATCAGGCATCTATTGTTTGCAGTTACTGGACTAGGCATTCGGAGAGATAAAACTTTAGGTTAAGACATAGACTCTGGAGGCTTTTGGCTCCCCCTCTCCCACCTAAGCATCTGAACATTCCACTCTATCAGGATGCACTTGCCTTAGTCTGGTATTCCTTTCAGTCTTCCCTCCTATGCCTGTAGAATTTAGCTCCTGCATTATCTGTCCTGTGCTTGGCCACTTAGACCTCCTAGGAAGGGCAAAATGGAGACATGGTTCTGGAGGCTCCCTGGAGACCTGGGATCACATCCTGGCTTTGCTATTTACTACCTGTGTGACCTTGGGGAAATATCTTCTCTGGGCCTCAGTTTCTTCATCTATTAAATGGTCTAAGCAATTTCTAAGGCCCCCTCCAGCTATAAATGCATGATCCATTGATATGGTTTTTCCTTACCTAAGCAGGCAGACACTTGCCCCATCCATAGGCAGCTCATACCTCAGTCTAACAGTCAGGTCCCACCTGCCTCAGACCTACTAGAACTCTGTTGCCTTCTGATTGCTGCTTCTATGACTCCATCTCTGCAGCCTGGATTTTGTCATCATCATGATCATCATTCTTATCTTTTTGTTGTTGGTGGGGAGTTCAGATGGAAATGATCCTGGGACAAGTGGCTATCTAGACATTATTCTATCATACTTAATGTTTCATGGGCAGCTAGGTGGCACAACGGATAGAGGGTCAGGAAGACTCAGATTCCTGAGTTCAAATCTGGCCTTAGACACTTACTAGCTGTGTGACCCTAGGCAAATCACTTAACCCTGTTTACCTCAACAACAACTCTTGAATGGGTAGATAAAGTAACCATGGTTGGTAATTAAATAAAATCATTGTGATGTAAATCCATTTTCTTCAGTCTCACTGAAAGCATCTTTGAGACAATTTCATATATAATAATGGGAATATGTGCCTCATCCTGCTACCACCTAATGCTGATTTCTCTATCCTATGTTTATAATTTGAAAGTCTTTTTGTTCCATGTAGTTTGCAGAATATTCAGATTTGGCATGGTGAAATTTTGTACCTCCCCGAATAGCTGGTGGAGTAAATGCTTTTATGGTACATAAATGATTACTTCTTATAGTTGAATAAAAGTAGTTTTGTCATTAATCATTGAATAAATGTAATATTGTTATTAATAAAAAACAACAGGGGCAGCCAGGTGGCTCAGCGAGTAAGAGCATCAGCTCCAGTGTCGGGATGACCTGGGGATCAAATCCGGGCTCAGATACTTAGCACCACACCCAGAAATAACTGGCCATGAACCTTGAGCAAGTTACTTAAGCCCAATTGCTTAAACAACAACAACAACAACAACAATAATAGCATGCAAGTAGACATTTAATTTTCATTTTCTGTGACTTTGTATAGGCTGTCCCTCATACCTGGAAAGCCTTCCTTGCTCGCCTCTATCTCATAAAACCCCTGGTTTCTTTCAAGGCTTATCTCCAGAATTATCTTTATCTTCGCAGTTGCTGGTGCTTTGCCTCTTCCAAATCACTTGTATTTACTTGTCTATGTGCATGCTGTTTCTCTCCAGTAGAATGTAATCTCCAAGTCAAGGGCAATTTCATTTTTGCTTTTCTATCTCTAGTGCCTAACACCTTGTATAGAAAAAGCTTAATAAGTGTTTGGTGACTGAATAGGGAGCTATAGTTTATATAATAATTACCTCACAACTTCCTTTTGATAAAGTTAATATAAATATTATTATGTCTATTATATGGCCAAGTCTTCATTAGTCTCACCAATAACCTTGTTGCCTGCAACACTTCCCCCACTTCAGCTCAGCTGATTGATGACTGCCTCTCCCAGACAACTATTTCAGTAACTGCCCCCACCCTGCTTCACCATTGCTCCATGCTCTCTGGCCATATTCACCCTCCCATCCCCAACTTGCACTCCTCACTCTTCAGTTCTGGTACTATGAATCATGATCAAAGCAGCTCTGGTATTGTTCCTGAATATGACGTGCAAGTCTACTTCCCCGTGGTCCCTCTCACCATTCCTTTCACCTTCTAGATCAGGGTGCTCCTCTTTGGTCAATATTCCCTCAACTGGTTTGTCTCACCTATTAGAATGTAAGCTCTTTGAAGCCAAGGTCTATCTTTGCTTTTCTATTTGTATCCCAGGTATTTAGCACCCAGTAAGTACTTAATAAATACTTTAATTTTTTAATTGAAATTCCTTCAATCACTTATAACTTCATTTTTCCTGATTTCCTGGAGTAGGAAATAGAGGCTCTGAAATGAAATAGGAAGTGGCTTGTAGGGGTTGTACAATTATTGTAGTGCCAGAGCGAGAATAGATACAAAGGATTCTGACTCAGAGTTGAGTTCTGTTTCCATTTCAGTATGCTGCCTTTCACCTCATAATTGCCAGATTTTTGTTGTTCAGTCATTTCAGTCATGTCTGACTCTTTATAACCCCATTTGGGGTTTTCTTGGCAAAGACATTGGAGTGGTTTGCCATTTCCTTCTTCAGCTCATTTTATAGATGAGGAAACTGAGGTAAATGGGGGTAAATGATTTGTCCAGAGGCACGCAGCTAGTAAATTTCTGTGGCCTGAATTGAATTCAGCTCTTCCTGACTCAAGGCCTGGTACTCTATCCATTGAGCAATCTAGTTGCTAGGATTTCACAATAAACTTAGGATTAAGAATGACTTGATAAAGGGAAATTAATAATAAAAGCAAAAAATATCAATTTTTACCATAGGCATTGATTTCTTCTTAAAAATTGTTTTAAAAAACCCAGTTGAAATTTTGTTTTATTACCTTTTAAAAAAATGTGTTTGGGGGCAGCTAGTTGGCACAGTGAATAGAGCACTGGCCCTGGAATCAGGAGGACCTGAGTTCAAATACGGCTTCAGACACTCACCACACTTACTAGCTGTGTAACCTTGGGCAAGTCATTTAACCCCAATTGCCCTCCAAAAAGCAAAAATAAATGTATTTGATTTAAAAAAATATGCTTGTTAATGAATAAAGTAGTGAACCCATCATCATGAACAGACTTGTGCAGTGGTATGTTGGAAAATGTTTAACAACTGGGTCTCTAGGAAAAATATAGGCATGACACACTTTTAAGTTTAATCTTTCTTATTAAAATTTTCTCCACCACTTTATAAATTCTATATAATCAACAAAACAATAAAAATATTTTTGATTTATAGCATTTGCCAGTTTCTGAGGTATAAATGCTTGCACTGGAAATTTAGCTATTGGCTCATGGGAACTGGTTACAGCTGACTCCAGCCTATTGTTGGTTATAAACGGTTGGGAGCCCGAATGCGGAATCCTTTCTGATGCTTAGGCAAATCACACACCTTATAATTCTGATGATTTAAATACCACTATGATGGAATGGTCAGAGCAATGGAGCTAGCTTCATAGGACCTAGGTTTGAATTCCTGTTCTACCACTCACCACTTATATATCCCTAAGCAAGTCATTTAGCTTCTTTGGGCCTTAGTTTTCCCATTTGTACAATAAAAGGGCTGAAAAAGATGATTTATAAGGGGCTCTAACTCACTTCAGGCACTGCTCTCATTTGGTGGAAGTATACCTAAATTCCAGGCTTAGAAATATTTTTTTGAGGTACACATAAAATCTCTCTAAAAAACTGAAGGTATACAATGTAAGTTCCAGAAGGATAAGTATCACACTTGCATGCAAATGTATTTTTTAATCAAGTCAAGATTTAGAAATTCATGTGTAGTTGTGACTATTTGCTTCTCTGTGTAGGGCTTTCAAAACAGTGGCTAGGAGGAACTCCGAAATTTTATAATTTGCAGCTATGACATGTTTCAAGTGACAGCGTTGTAAATACTGCATAATAATATATTTCTGACTGAACCCTCAGGAGACAAGAGAGGAAAATGAGAATGGAGGAGAATTAAAACTGACAAGAGAGAGACGGCACAGAAGATAAATAAGAAGTGCCGTTCTGTCAGACTGACACAGGGTTCTGAGCCATTCAGCATGATGGAATGATTGATGGTATCATCTGCAGTAGAAATGTCCAGTAATACAAGAGCAGATAACACACCATCATCAGTATTGAGAAATAAATCATTAAACAATATTAACTTGTGCTATTGTAACACTAATGTGAACAAAACGAAGTGATGACACTGCTGTCAGTGTGGCCCTCTGATGGCTGTTTGGCTCCATGTTTCTGTAATTTGGCAAGAAAGTTAAAGCAAGTGTGAGACAACTTGTTGATTAAGTGTGACCGTGTGCATAAGGATGATGATGGCTGTAGACATGGTATTATAGTTATGCTTTAACAATCTGATAATGGAATGGTGGAAGAACATAGTTTGCTTGCAGAGATAATACATACCCTGACTCAAAACTCCTGGGTAATTAATCATTTCCAAATAATTTCCTCTAAGAATTTTTTGGATAAACTCTCTGGTTACTTCCATTCCATATGGTGTGAGAAACTAAACCAATATGCATTTGTTCAGTTGCAGTTATGCCTGATATTGTGCTAAGGGTTGGTATTAGAATGTGTTTTTTTTTCTTATAAAATGCAGTGAAATATAGCAGAAAGAGAAACAGATTGATAATTGGAGGATCTGGGTTCAAATTCCAACTTGGTATGTCCATGGGCAAGTAATTTCATCTCTTTTCACTTTAGTTCTTCATATGTAAAGTGAGATACTTGAGTTTGATGATTTCCAAGGTCTCTTCCAACTCTAAATCCATGAGGAACAAGGTCAGCTTTGGGTAAAATTATGACATTTATTGTTAGCAACTCACCCTCTCTACTCTTTGTATCCTTTCTCCACTTTTCCTTCCCCTCCCCACAGCATCTACCTCTAGCTTACCCTTCGGACCCCCAGTGATTTCCCTCTTCATACCCCCTTCTCCCCATCAAAGTTTGCTCTCAGGAGAGGTTAGATATCACCCACAGCGGTATTTTTTAACTTTGAAACTGATCAGCACCATGGCCAGGGATAACAACCCTCCTGGAGTCAGAACCTAGGCTGGAGGATAGCAGTGAAACTTTCCTAAGCTGAATTGAAGAGTACAACCTTAGTCTGGAATTTAAGGAAGAAAAGAAGGAAAGAAACCACCTCCTATGTGCGGGATCTGTGTACCAGACACAGTGTTAAGCATTTTACAAATATTATCTCATTTGATCTCCACAGAAACCCTGGGAGGTAGGCGCTATTATTAGCTTCATTTTGCATTTGAGGATGGTGAGGAAAATAGAGGTTAAGTGACTTCCTCAGGGTCACACAGCTAATAAGTATCTAAACCTGGATTTAATCTCAAGTCTTTCTGACTCCAGGCCTAGTGCTCTATCCACTGCAATACTTAGCTGTCCTTAGGGCAGTCTGTTACTGACTTTTATGCTTCCAGGTAGTTCATATTGACTCAGCAAGAACCTTCCACTTGTAAGAAGGGTTAAAAGTATTACATGGTTTTATGTAGGAGATATATCCCTGATGTGGGTATATCTTTGTATCTTTCTCCTGCTGCACTTTCTGATAGGGAAGAAGACAGGGAAGAATGTTTATGTCTCTTTACCCCTTTCCTTTCTGAGCTTTGGTATTTTGGGAACTTCTCTGATGTTGTCTCTGTGGTCTGAGGGATGTATGTTCTGGTGGAAACTGAGAATGTGTTGAGAAGATCTTTCAGGAACAGTTTTGGTGACAATTCAAAGAATTATGATTGTTGAGATGTTACCCCATCTCCAGGCATATTTTGAGAGTTCAGATGTAACACTATTTACAACTAATAAGTTGAAGAAGGCCTTAATTTTCTCTTGTACTACAGAATTCAATTTGAAAACTGTAAAGTCTTATATAAATGTAAATTATTATGATTACTATCGAAATTAATATATCATCTCTCAGGGATATTTATATTTTAAATTTTATCTTATAATGGAATAAAAGGCTTGTACCTGCATTTAAGGACTTTCAATCATTTTGAGCAGGTGAGGGAGAATTTTTGGGAAGGGAGGA
The DNA here is from genome assembly GCF_028583685.1 of Petaurus breviceps papuanus. NCBI lineage: Eukaryota > Metazoa > Chordata > Mammalia > Diprotodontia > Petauridae > Petaurus > Petaurus breviceps. The sequence goes on along the minus strand of NW_027185698.1, from coordinate 14,740,166 downwards.
ATGGGTATCTGGAAGACACTCCTAAAATAATTTCGAAATAGGCAGGAGTTTATGACTCCTAAGGGAAGTATATTCATCTGTATTAATGTGCTTATAATATAATTAGGAATATAAGACATGAGTATGGGGCAGCTAGGTGGCACAGTGAATTGAGCACCCGTTCTGGAGTCAGGAGGACCTGAGTTCAAATCTGGCCTTATACATATAACACTAACTGTGTGACCTTGGGCAAGTCACTTAACCCCAATTGCCCTACCTTCCCCCCTCCAGAAAAAAAAGACATGGGTATAAGAGGTAAAACATGGTACAGTGGAAAGAATGCTGGTTTTGGAACATGAAACTTTAGTTTCAAATCTTACCTACTGTCTGGGGGATATCAAACAACTCACTTCCTTGGTTTTCCTCATCTGTTAAATAAGTGGGTTGGACTCACTGGGCTCTAAGGTCCCCTTTCAACTCTAGCTCTATAATCCTATGATGTAATGATTTGTAAATGAGAGAACAATTCAAAGCAATATGTATTCAACATAGAAATAGAATCAGGGAAGGCTTCATGGAGGAGGTAGGATTTAATCTGAGTTCCAAAAGAGGTAAGATGGCAGAAAGGAGGAGTTCCATGATGGCAAACATGTAGAAATGTTGTGTCTCCAAAGTTCCTAGAGCAGTTTTTTTGTACACGGGGTACAATTGATAAATTGTTTTTTAATTTAACTGGTTCCATCATCTAGAATGCCCCTCTCTTGCCAGTCCTGCTATATAAATTCCATCTTCCAAGATCTAGCTTAACTTATACCTTCTTCATCTTACTTGTCTATTCTAGCCATCACTTGCCACCATCTCCTTTATATATAGCTTATAATATACATATATAACTATGTTTTAAGAAAAATAGTTTTTTGGCTTATCTATTCATTTAATAAAAAAATTCTATATTTCTTTTTCTAAGTAGATTATAAGTTTTCTGGAGTCAGGGACCATATTTAAAATTTTTTTCCCTCTTCCTTAATATACCTTAAACAGATTTGAGCACATACAATGTCTTTAATAAATAAGATATTAGAATCATAATATAAGGGGTTTGAGGGGTTTATCCAACTTTTCACCCAAATCCCTCTAAAACTTCCCTGACAGGTGGTCATCTAATTTCCACTCAGACCCTTCCAGTGACATGGTATTCACTATATAATGAGACAGCCCATTCCATTTTTGAACAACTCTATTTACAAAGATTTCCCCCTTATATTTAACTGAAATCCGTCTCCTTATTCTTTCTTTCTTTTGTTTCTAGTTCTACAACCTGGAGCAATGTAGAGTAAGTCTAATATCTTTTCCATGTAATAGTCCTTAGGATATTTGAAAACAACGATCATACCCCTCTCCCCCAAGTCTTCTTTTCTTTGGGCTAAACATTCCATGTTTTTCTAAATGGAGATATAAGATGTGACTTCCAGATCTTTCACTATACTAGTCCCTTCTCCTTGATTCATATCTATAATGTGGTACTCAGAATTGAACACTGTGTGATCTCACTAATTTAGAATATAGTAAGACTATATCTAGATGCTATCAATAGATGATTCTAGTAAGGTTTTTTTGGTACCTTTTTACACTGTTTATTCTTATGTAACTTAATTATTTTTCAGATAAACTATAGTTAAAATCTGATAACTTGATGCCTTTCAGTGTACAACAGTTTTGATGAAATGTTTGCCTATAGTCAGGAAATGACCTATACAATGTATTACTTCATGTCCCTTCCAATCCTAGGAGTCTATAATTCTATCCTGGACAATGAAAAAAAAATCCAACATATCTCTTAGGGGGGTAATGGAAAAAACCACAATAACAATGGACTTGGGGTTCAAAAGATTAGGGTTTGGGTCCTAGCTCTTCTACTTATAAGCTGTGTCTACTTGGTGAAGGAAACAAATATTATTTATCACAGAGATAATGGGAAATAGGCACTCTCAGTAATGAGAAATCTTCCTCAGAAACTTTCTAGCTTCAGTAGCTTGAAGTCTTACACCAAGCAGGTCTTCCAGGAGGTGTTGCCTCTCCATTGACCTCTGCAGGTTCCATTAGGTAGCTTTGGCACCACTTTCCACCCCTCTTGGCCATGTGGTGTAGTATAGTTCCCCTAGTACCACTAAAACCCCTCTCTGGTTCTTCAGAAGGGAATACTCCAGAGTTTTCCTGTCTTGGCAGGATACATAGTTCTCCCTGCATTATAGCTCTAATGTGGTACTAGACAATTCTCCCTTGCACTATGACTCCTGCTTACTAGTCTTAAAGAGGTTTGCCGAGGGATCAGAAACATGCTACTAGCCCCTCTCCTCTCCAAATAGGACTCTGCCATCAAACCAGGTTACTGCATATTGACTCCAAGGTCTTATGTTCTTTCCCTCAGGCACCAGCATTCTATGCCTCTTCTGAGTGAACACTCTTTGCAGGCAGAAAATCACCTCAATTACCTTGAAAGTCCTTCATGAATTTCTCTTGGAGGCAACTTTGTTGGGGGGTGGAGGTGGTGGCAGTGTGGTATTCTAATGAAATGAAACTGTGACCTCTCAAGCCTAACATCGAGGGTATTGTGTGGGAGAAGCCATACAATCCTTGGAAATAAAATTTGCTGGGAGAATAAAGGGAAAAAAAAAACACAAAAAGAAATGGTTAAAGTAAATCCTTTTGTATTGGGATTTTCTAAACTTTTCCAAGAGTCTTAATGTTATGCTTTAAAAACAACTATTTGAAATAGATCTTATTTTCCATATTTTATAGTTGAGGAAACTGAGACTCATAAGCATTAAGTGAATTGCTCAGAACTGAAACTAAAATCCAGTTTTTTGATCTCCTAGGCCCCTGTTCTTTCTATTAGGATTTTCTATTTTGGATGAGATTATTTCCCCATCGCTTTTAAAAATCATACCCTAAAAAAAAATCTATTCCACCAAAAGAAGCTTACTTCACTTGAAGTCCTTTGAGAATGCTATCCTACAGAATTGCTGTAGCAACCAGCATGGATTTCATTCTGAGCCATTTTCTTTTAAAAGGAAAAGAGAGCTCTCTGACACTTTATTTGAATAGGAACTATTAGCTCTGTGTCTCTTTCACCCAGTCTGTGTGACACTGAGCTCTGAAGAGACCCTGAGTCTCTTATGGAGGTGGCCCATTAGAGGCATCAGGTGGGCAGGGCAAGTCTCCACACTCCAGCTTAAAAGCTCAGACACTTGCAGTTCACTAGAGGTAATAAATTCTATCAAGCTGTTTGTAGAAGCTAGGACCCTTTCTTTGATTTTCCCCAGATGCTGGTTTGCCTCATTCAATACGTCACTGTGGATCTGACCTCTTTCACTGAATCGTCTCATATTCCTGCTGAAATCCTGATGTCAGTCTTATCCTCTGTGTTTTACAGACATATATCCCTTGCCTCAGTCCATTTACAGACTCTATTTTAACATTCTTGTTGCTGATCATCTATAGCCTAACCTGGTCCCATACACATGGAATTATTCTTTTGAAATCCCAAGCACCTCAGGTCTCAGGGTCCACCCCTGGTCCAACCCCAGGGTAAGGGCAAATGGGACAGTCTCAAAATTAGATTTAATCTCAGTAGCTTCTGGACTATGTAGGATTTTCATTCCACTGTTATTTATCTTTAGAGATCTGGCACATTTTGAGTCAGGATAGTGAATTATGAAATAGTCTCTTAGCAGCTGTTAGCAGTTGTTACAGGGTTGAGGAACAGAGTTAAGGGGCTTTCTATACCTGGTTTAGGGAAAGAATATGTATTTAAGACAGCTTTGGATGTACTTCAGTGCTGGTATGTCACTATCATATAGGGTATTTTCCCCCACTACATTCATAGTGCATCATATTGGAGAAAGACAAGTGAACAACTAAGTCTTCAAGAAACTTGTAGCACTTTAACTGTTCTTGGTGTTGTGGTAGGTGGTCCTGCTGCTAAAACCCCATGGAGGGCAATCAGGAGCTTATGTGGAGTGTCTTTGTTACCCTGAGTTCTTGTCTTCCCGTGGCCCATGGTCAGCCTTTGTGCCCCTCTGAAGCAATGATGTAACCTTGTAGATTCAGCCAGAGAGATTTTATTTGATCCTCCAAAACTGAACTGGGGAAGTTGATGAGGGTCACACACACACACACACACACACACTTTTTGTTCATTTGTTCCAATCATCTCCAACTCTTTGTGACCCCATTTAAGATTTTCCTGGTGATACAACTGGAGTGGTTTGCCATTTTTTGTCTAGCTCATTTTACAGAAGAGGAAGCATAGGCAAATAGGATTAAATGACTTAACCAGGGGTCACACAGCTAGTAAGTGTTTGATGCCAGATTTGAACCCAGATCTTCTAGACTCCAGACCTAGTACTCTATCCACTGTATCACCTAGCTGCATATAAACAAACAAATAAACACATATAAAATTGATGCCACTTGCTTTTTATATCCCAATAACTTCCTAATATACCCTCTTTGCCCATCAAAGTTTCGTCCTATAACAAACAAAAGCAGTTAAGCATAACCAACCGATATAGAGACAATGGCTGATGGTACATGCAGCATTTCACATGCACTCGGACTCTATGGAGAGGAATAAAGAGCATTTTATCATCTGGCCTTCAGGACCATGATTGAACATTGCATTTATTCAGTTAATTAATCAGTCAATAAGCATTTATTAAATGCCCATTGATGTGCCAGTCTCTGTGACTAGTGCCAGAGATACAAAAAGAGGCAGGACACAGTCCCTGTCCTTAAGCAGTTTATAATCTAATGAAATTTAATCTGGGATCAATTGATTTTTAGGGCTGCTTTTTTGTACATGACCCTAGTCATTATGCATGGTGTTCTTTTGTTCTCCTACTTCTGTGTTTTGTCAGTCTGCAGGACAGCTAATATTTATATAGTGCTTACTGTGTGCCAGGCAGTGTGCTAAGTACTTTATAAATATCCCATTTGGTCCTCACAACAACCCTGGAAAGCCGGTCTTATTATAATGCCTATTTTAATTGTGGAAACTGAGTTAAACAAAAGTTAAGTGACTTGCCCAAAGTCATACAGCTAGTAAGTGTCTGAGAGTGATTTGAACTTAGGCCTTCCTAACTCTAGGCTCTTTCTACTATACTGTCTAGTTGCTATTTGCATTGTCTTGCTCATTGCAAGCATTTTTTTCTTCATAGCAATCATTAGCAGCTATTAAAAAAAAATTGACCTGGTTCTCCTAACTTCAAGAAGTTTGACAATTCTTCAATCTCTTGAGTGCCTCTGAAGGTCTTTAACTTATTTTCTGAGGATTAATTGGTCTGTTTTGTCACAGTAATTTGTTAATTCTTGCCCCACACTTTCCTCTGTAGTTTAGTTTAGCTGATCCTGATTCACTGTGGGCTTGAAGAAGGCTTGGAACATTTGATTCTTTCACACCAAAAAATGGTGCAATAACACTAACAGTCATTCAAGTGTTCTCTTTAAGAGCTACAACTTTTGCATATTTCCTTGGATTAATATCTATATTTAATTCCACAGAACTAAAAGTACAAGAAAAGAGAACAATGAAACGTGTGAATATGGCATAAAACCTAGCACTTAACTGTCAGAGAAGTAACTGAAAATGGGGAAACCAGATCAATTCAGTTTCATCTGTTGGAGGTCAGAGGTTCTGAGTCAGCCTAGTGGAAACACAGACAAAGGCTTGCTACTCTCCAGAATGAAATTATATCAAAATTCTTGTTTGTCTTAAGTAGTTTACACGTCGCTATAATTTCTTAGGGGACAGGGGACAGGAACAATTATCCAGATGCAGTGTGATGACTCATTTATTTTGGATGCTCATTCTAAAGTGGCAGTTAGGTAACTTCTAAACTGAGGTATGATAATAAGCATAATGAATAAAGTGCTCCGAGCTCTCCAGAAATAGATGTTCCATGTATGAAGCCTCCTCTAGTGTTCTAATTAGAAGAGACTCCTCTCTCTGCCTCAAGCTGCTCTGGCTACTCCTAGGCAAATGTCACTTTCTAACCTGGAGCATGACTCTTTGTTTACATGCCATTATTGGTCCTCCAAGAACCTCACGAGGTTGGAGGTTGCATTATTTTTCATTATGCAGTACTACACATTTCAGTAGGTACTGATAGACTTGGATTGAACTGAAATATAATATCTAGAAATGAACTAGTGCAATATCTCAATCATCTCTCATAGCAACAAAAATCATACATCGTAACATGATGAGATTTCTGCCAAACCTAACACTTTTAAGTGCTGTCACCTGGGTGGAAAATGGTTAAATCTGAAGGAGAATTATAATCCCAAATTTGCTAGTACTTGTATGTGTCCCTTTTCTCTCTTTGTCTTCAAAAGATTAAAAGGATGGGTCTTTTTTTCTCTTTGAAGAGAACAGCAATAATGATTTTAGTTCTAACATTTGTACATTGCTTTTTTTCCTACTGGTTCTCAGGAGTTCAGCATGCAATGCAGTAACTAGAATCTCTAAGATGCAATTTAGAAAATTTCAAATAGTACCTGATTAAAAAGTGTTTCAGGAAAAAAAAACCTAGTATAATCAGAATTGAAAGGGGTTCATTGCCTCTCTCTGTCTTCTGAGCCCCTAAGTAATAGAACTGTGAAAAGTGCGTGCTCCAGCTGTAATTACTGAGGAATCAACAACCACCTAGAATTATGGTTATCAGCAATTCCCAAGCTATGTCTTGTGATACCTGAGGCAGCTGAGACCTCAGGGAAATAATGATGGTTTCAGAAGCTTCTGTCATTAAGGAGTGGACTGATTTAGTGGAGAAATGCACCTTATGCCCAACTGGCAAAGTTAAGAAAATTCATTTCAGTAACATTAGCATGTTCAGACTAAAGAGGAAAAATGCTTCCAAATATTCCATTCCAAGACATAAAGCCAAGCAGATTTTAGGTACAAAAAATTAAATGTGGAATATATTGTTTCAGATATCTTCATTTCTTATCATTGCAATCATTTGATCCCTCAAGAATTATGAGATTTAAAAAAATTATTTTTTTTTTGGAGGGGGGAAAGCAGGGCAATTGGGGTTAAGTGTCAAGTGTCTGAAGCCAGATTTGAACTCAGGTCCTCCTGACTCCAGGGCCAGTGCTCTATTCACTGCACCACCTAGCGACCCCTAGAATTATAAGATTTTGTGGCAGTTAGGTGGTGAAATGAATAGAGGGCCTGAGTTCAAATTTGACCTCAGACATTTGATACTTACTGTGTGACCTTGTACAAGTCAATTAACCCTCCTCCAAAATTTTATTTTTAAATCTCATAATTCTTGAAGATTCAAATGATCACAATAATAGGAAATGAAGACATCTCCGAAAGAAAAAGAGAATTATGAGATTTTTAGAGTTGAAAGGGAGATAGGTGGAATACCCTGTGCCTACCTTGTAAAGGAGGCAGCTAGGTAGCAAAGTGAACAGATGGCTGGCCTTGTAGTCAGAAGGTTTCAGGTATTTGCTAGCTAGGTGACAATGGGCAAATCACTAAACCTCTGCTTCCCTCAATTTCCTCATCTGCAAAATGAGGATTATAATAGTACCCATTTTGTATGTTGTTGGAAGGATGAAATGAAATAATATTCATCAATAATTTTGTAAACCTTTAAAGCACTATTTAAATACTAGTTATTTTAAACTGAGCTCCAGAGTGATTAAAAATGGTCCTTCAATTTGATTAATTGTGGAAGGATTTTGGAAATTGCTGCCAATCCATAAGCATCTATTAAGGGTTTGCTATATGAAAAACACTGTGCTAGCTTTGGGATACAAAGATAAAAATGAAATATTTCTTGCCCTCAAGTAGCTTATCATATATCAAGGGAGACATTGAAACATATATAGACATGTGCAAAGTAAACACACAGTGAATGGGTGGGGAAGGGGCAGCTAGGTAGTGTAGTGGATAGAATGTCTGGTCAGGAGGCAAGAAGACTCCTCTTCCTGAGTTCAGATCTGGCCTCAGACACTTACCCTGGGCAAGTCACTTAACCTAGTTCATCTCAGTTTCATCATTTGTAAAATGAGCTGGAGAAGGAAATGACAAACCACTCCAGTGTCTCTGCAAAGAAAACCCTGAATGGGATCATGAAGAGTTGGACATGACTGGAAAATGACTTAACAACACTTGGGTGGAGGAAGAACCAGCATCAGGAGAGCTCGGAAAAGACTTTTATCTGGAAGGTGCCCTTTAAATTGAGTCTTGTCAGATTAGGCATTATAAGGACCTGTGATAGTAATGGAACATAAAGATCCCCCTGTACTGGCTTGGTTTTCAAATTGATTGTGTTAAAACCCAGAGCTTGTTAATCCCACCTGTGGGATGGACTTGTTGATGTGAAAAGAAAGTCCTGAACTGGGAGGAGCTGGTGACATAGATTTGGAGAGACAAGAGAGAGGCAGAAGAACTTTTTGGAAGCAGCACCTCGTGGAGGCAGAGAGAGACTAAGAGAATTGCTGGGGGCCACTTTGAATTGCCCTGGACTTTTGAGACCTGCCCCCTGAGCTGCCAAGGACTGAGGAGACATGGCTGTTTTGCTGGTACTTTGTCTGTCTGTTTTGATGTTGTTTTGCCAGATTTGTGCACTGGTGAAAGACAGTCCTTTTGTTGAAGAAGTCCTGGAACCTGGCTGTTGGCTAAGAGCTCCTTAGACTGTCCTGCAGACAGAGAGTGAATACTGTCCACTGGTGAAGGAC
>NW_027185698.1:14625779-14731423 GCF_028583685.1 Petaurus breviceps papuanus | reverse complement strand
AATACTGTCCACTGGTGAAGGACAGTGCTGTTGTTGCAGGGGTCTGGGAACCTTTCTGTTGGTTCAGAAGCCCTGAAGAAGGATTTTCTTGTTGTATGTTTACAGAAATCCTGGGAGAGGGTTTTGCTAATGTTTTCATGGGTTCTAGGACTGTTCTACAGACAGAGGATGAATTAATGAAGGGACTGGCAATGTATCTTGTGGCCTTGCTAAGCCTTGTCTCCCCAGGAACTAAGATTGCTGAGAACTTGCCTCATGTCAAGATGAAGAAAAGACCTCCATTTGGGTATTAAGTGCTGTGCTTAAAATTGATGTAACTCTGGGGTAGATTAAATTGTGATCCAGGGGTGGGGAACTTTTGACCTTTTTGTGCTCTGTGATTGAACAAATGAAGGTACTTTACTTATGTTTGGAAACTAATCTCCATTTGAGAAGAGGGGCTTTGTGGTGGACTAAATGAAGGTACAGCCTAGGGGTGGAGTAGTATTTAGAACAGGGACTTTGTAATTGATTGAATGATTGGAAGGTCCTGGGGTGGGGTAGTACTTGGAGATTATTTAATCACACTTAGTAAATGCTGTATTTTGAATGATGTCATATTTTGATCTTCTCTGTTCTTACTTGGTCACTGAATAAAATGGAGAGCACCTATGCTGGTATTCTGAACCTTGGGAAGTTGCCTTTCCTTGGCATTACATTACAGGAGCACAGGTGAGGAGGGAATATGCTCCAGTCTTGAGATGATGAGATGAAATGCAGTGTACTTTCCAATGAATCATACTTCTAGGGAGTGGGTTCCTTAAACTTTTTTTAATTTTTTTCTTACTGTATAATTAAAGTCGAGACTTTGGAGGCAAAAAATTCCTTGAATATTATTGAAAAGCCCAGTGACATTCAATGTTAGCTGTCTAGCTAGTAAATTTATGCTAGACCAACATGCTTACTCCATATGTTGATTATATGAAATTTAATTGTTACTCTGGTCATTGTAAGTGGGAAGGACTTAGAATCACAGAATTTCAGAGTTGGAATGAATCTCAGAAGTCCTCTGATTTAATCATCCCTGGTCAGGTAGTATTTGTGCTAAGTGCATCTTTGCTCAAAGGCCTATAGTGATGGGGAACTCAGTAGCTCCCAAGGCAGAAGGGGCTGCCTTGGGAAAACTCTGTTAGGAAATTTTTCTGTACATAGAACTGAAATCTATGTCTCACTGTCAAAATTAGTTCTATGTTCTGTGCTTTGGGGCTAACAAAAATGAGTTTAGTGGTTCCATTATATAATTTCTCTTCAAGTACTTGAAAGCAGATCTCATATTTAGCTGATTAAGGACTTTACATTTCCAAGCTAAATATTCCCAATTCCTGCAACTGATCTGCATATGGCATGATCCGCATATGGCATATAGCCTCCTCAACTACTTGGTCACCTTCTTCTAGGCACTCTCTAGTCTGTCAATATTCTTAAAGTAGGATGCTTAGAACTGAAAAATACTCCACATTGGGTTTGAATAGGGCAGAATGTGGTGGGATTATAACTTCCTTCATTCCTGACAATTTTTATTTCCATATTAAGATTACATTAATCTTTTTGGCTTTAATGTCACATCAATGATACATATTTAATTTGTAATTCGCTAACATCTATTGAATTATTTTATATGAACTTTTATCTTTTCAAGTATTCCCCATTCACATTTGTGCATTTGAATTTTTGATCTTTCATAGGACTTTAATATTTGTCTGTATTAAATTTTATCTTATCAGGGAAGACATCCAAGCTATCTGTAGTTGCATACAAAAAAAATGTTCCAAAGCACAAATATTTAGAGAAATGAAAATTAAAGCAACATTAAGGTTCTACTTCATACTCTTAAGATTGTGAAAAATGACCAAAAGGGAAAATGACCAATGTTGAAAGGGGTGTGGTAAAACAGGCACAATGATACAAAGTTGGTGTAGCTGTAAATCAGTAGAGCCATTCTAGGAAGTAATTTAGAACCATGGCTGAAAATTTTCCTAAATTGTGTTCACCCTTTTCCCCAGTCATGCCACTTCTAAGCCTGTATGCCAAAAACATCAAAGAAAGAGGAAGAGATCCTATATGTACAAATGTATTTATAGCAGCTCTTTTTGTGGTGGCAAAGGATTAGAAACTAAGGAAGTGCCCATAAATTGGTGAAGGGTTGAGCTAAGTATGATATATGAATGTAATGGTCCTATAAGAAATAAAGAGATGGGGGGTAGCTAGGTGGCACAGTGAGTAGAGCACTGGCCCTGGAGTCAGGAGCACCTGAGTTCAAATCCGGCGTCAGACACTTAACACACACACACAAAAAAACTAGCTGTGTGACCTTGGGCAAGTCACTTAACCCCAATTGCTCTCCAAAAAAAAGCAAGAAATAAAGAGATATATTCAGAGAATCTTGGGAAGACTTGGATGGACTGAAAGAGACTTGAGTGAGCAGAACCAGAACATTAAAATTGTAATACCTAATCATTTTGAAAAACTTAAAGACTATGGTCAACACAATAATGCATTATGAGAGCAAAGGATCAATGATAAAGAATGCTACCCTCCTGAAGGAGAGATGGATCAATATGCAAAATAAGAAATGTTTTTAGATGATATGGGTATTTGTTTTGCTTGACTATGTTCATTTGTGGCAAGGGTTTTCTTTTTTTCTGGTGAGGGAAGAAAGTGAAAAGGGAAAAAATGCTTAAGAAATGAAAAAATTTTTTAAAAAGAAGAAATACATTTAATCTTATATTGTTCTAGCATGTCAAGAATTTTGTGGATTCCCATTCTTGCCATCCAGTTTGTAATATATCCTTCTAGCTTTGGGTCTTCTACAAATCTTATAAGCATACCATCATTACCTTCATGCAAATCATTAATTTAAAAAATGAACAGAACTTGACTTAAGGAGAATTATGCCATCAAAGATTACATTTCATTGGCATTGGACATGAATCTATTAATAGCCACTCTTTGAATATGATCTTTCAGCCACTTCTAAGTTTACTCATCATTTTAATTATGTAATTGTTTCTCCTCATTTTTTCAACAAGGATAAAAGATTTCATGAAATGCCTAAATGAAATCAAGGTTTACTATATCTATAGAAAATCCCTATACTCAATTTTGAGAGGGAGACAGAGACAGAGGGAGGAAATCACACTGACATGATGTCTTCATGGTTTGTAACAATTACTACTTTCCTTTCTAAGTGCTCATCAGCCATTAAAAATGCATTATTTATTTGGAGAATCACTTTAAATTCTTTTTGAAAATCATATTTGGGACAGACTCTATTCCTGTAACCTGTCTCCTGCTTTCCATAATTTTTCAAAGATTTTTCTCAATGACTCCTCAATCATACCCACCAATTCTTTTAGAATCCTGGGACACAATTCATTTTGGCCTGGAGGCTTAATTCATTGAGGAATCCGTGTGCTGTAAATCTGCTTACTTTTCTGGAATTTTAATTTTTTTAACTCTTCCTCCTTGAACACTTAATATCCAACTTTGAATATCATCCTCCTTGGTAGAAGAAAAAAAGTGAAATAAGACCTGAGTAGTTCTGCCTTCTTGTCTTCATTTATTATTATGATACCACATGAAGTTGCCTTATAGGCAGTTAAGTGACACAGTAGATGAAGTGCTGGACCTGGAATTAGGAAGATCTGAGTTCAAATCTGACCTCATGTGTTTACTAGCTATGTAATCTTGATAAAGTCATTTAATCTGTTTGTCTCAGTTTCCTCAAGTGTAAAATGGGGATGATAATAGCACCTCAGAGTTTTTGTGAAGATATTTGTGAAGCTCTCAGCATAATGCCTGGCACACAGTAGGCACTTAACAAACTTTCTTCCCTTCTTTCTTTGATTTCATTGTATCAACAATGCAGTATTCACAATGCCTATGGTAACTATAAATATGCTGATATGGTTACAGAAAATGTAACAGGCTCTCTACACGGGGGACATAGAATAAACATAGAACATTTATTCAAATACCAGAAAATGGAGTCCCCAAACCAGAAAGTCAAAGCCATCATAGTAGCCATGGAGTTGGCAATGTAGTTAATAATTCCAAGCCTTCAAAACAGAACAGGCTACCTCAGGTAAAGATCCTCTTTTCCCCACTCATGGCAACTGATCAGCATCCAGGAAGTGCATTCCCAGTAGCTCCGGCCCCCTGCAGTTCCCATCATTGGCAGTCCTCAGCAGGAGTCCTTAGCAGAAATTCTGGCTGGTTCCCCCCCCCCCCAAAAAAAAGGAGTCATGCCACCTCCACTGCCACTTCCAGTCACTGTGCTAGCCCCAGCCCAGCTCCTATTTGGCTCTGTTTCCTCCCTGCCCCACCCCTTCCTGCTATGTCAGCAAGTTCAAGGGGCATGGAAGATCTTCAAGTTCCATTACCATTACATCTTGAAATGGATTTTTTTTCTAAAACGATTCTTTTTTGTTTTCCCTAGCATATAAAGTAAGCCTCAGTCATATTGAACTTCAGTGTTCCTGGCTTCATATTCCTAGACCTAAGCTGCTCTCTGCTATTCATACTAAAATATTTGAGTTGTTTAACATGCACTCATTCTTCCTAATTGGAATATTTTTATTTGTATTACAAAAATTTTGTTCTTGAGAGAATCTAATCCCTCTTGAGCCAACTTTCCCTGTAGAATTTTAGGCAATGGGAGCATAACTATCCTTCCTATATACACTTCAAAATCAGCAATCTGAAAATCCCAGGTGCACAGCATGCTATGGCTGTGTGTCCCTTTCTGATCTATGCTAAACTTTAAAATGGGATGGTAATATTCAAGGATGCCACTATTTCTAATTAAACTTCAATTTGTATGTGAAATTAATTTATAAAACCAGACTAGACTGCATCCCATTGAATGGGACCAGGAGAAGTCTTTGCTTGAACTTCAGAGACCTACTTGTAGTTCTAGTTTTGTTTGTAAAATGCTCAAATATTTCAAATTTTCACTTACAAACCTGAGATAAGTAGGATATGGTATTATTTCTCTGATTTTATAATTGACGAAAACTAAAGAGGAAAGTGATTTTCACTTGGTCATGTGGCTGAGTGTCAGAGATGGGATTCAAACCCAGGTCTCCTGATTCTAGTTTCAAAACTCCTTCCATTGCAGTGGTTTGTTTCAAAATGCAGGAGACGCTAATTTTTCTGTGTATATCACAGAGACTATTGGCAATATGTTGAAGCCTATGGACCCTTTTTTAGAATAATATTTTAAATGCCTAAAGTAAACTATATAAAATTATAAAAGAAACCAATTATATTGAAATAAAGATGTAATATTACTCATCCAAGTTCCCAAACCCGTGAAATCTATCCATGGAACCCTTGAGGGTCTATGGACCTCAGGTTACAAACCTTTGACTGAATGCATATCCTTAATCCAATCACTGCAATTTAAGAAATTATAGTGTGGCTTTCATTTTGGAGATGTTTCTTTGTAAGGATTACATAGCTTTCAGTAAACATAATTATTAGTAGCAAATAATTTCCATGCTAGGGGGTACATACCCATAATTCCTTCTACTAAAGGAGGTTGAGGCTGATTGATTGATTGGTGGATTGTTTGATTTATGGGTGGATGGCTGTTCTGAGCTTTGGCAGAACTAAAGCCTATTCAGTGTATATGGTAAGCCTGGCACTAATGATGGACCTCTAGAAGTGAAGTTCTACAAGGCTGCATTACAAAAACCAAAACCAAAAAATATCCAGTCCAAATCAGAATGTAGTATGTCAGAATTTCTATACCAATCAACATTGGAATTGGACATCATGGGTGGAATTTGTATTTCTAGACAAGAGGGGATAGGGATACCCAATCTCAAAAAATTTTAAAAAATGGTACACTTGAAGCATATCTTACATATCCTTTGTTAGGTACATATATAATATTGTTCTGGAAGAATCTAAATGAACAAAGCTCATGTGATTGTAATTTCTTGTGTTGGAGTTTGGCAGATCTGTCTTGCTACCTCAATGGTAGCATCTTATAACATGTTCTGCTCTAGAATAGGAGTGTTATGAATCATCCCTCAGACTGTTTTGATGGTGTATTGTTGGAAATAGCAGAAGGGTCTTATATTTCTGTAGCCAATATCTGAGGAGGAGGTTACAGCAGGATTACAGTATGGGACTAACTCATTACCACCTGAATTGCTTTAAATAAATCAACTGACTACCCTTTCACCAGATTGCCCAAAAGGTGGACTGCTTTAGCTAATTAAACTGGCTTAGGTCAAAATGTAGAGACCTGGACACAGAAAAATATTCTGAGTCCTTCAGAGCAGCTAGACCAGTCACATTCAAAGGAGAAAGATAAATACCAATGGCTCTGGGCAGAGCAGAACATTGTCTGTGAGGTTAGCTTAGAATTCCAGATGCTACAGCAGAGTTCTAAAATGAACAATGTCAAGTGATGTCAAACACCATGGAAAGATATAATATAATAAGTGCAGGACCAGCATGTGCCAGCCTCTGCTGGAAGTGATCATTGATTCTCAGCTGGGTATGAGCAATCCTTTAAAAAAAATCAGTCTGTAGCCTCTCTCTCTCTCTCTCTCTCTCTCTCCCCCTCTCCCCCCCTCTCCCTTCTCTTCCCCCTTCACCCCCTATCTCTACCCCCCTGATCCCTCCCTTCCCCCCCTACAAACATACAAACTATTGGGGGAATATTTCAGTTTTCACAAAGAAACCCAACGTTGTTTGACCTGAAGCTGTGTCAGTGTCATTTTCCAGAGCATCCTGACTGAAATTGGACACATTATACCAGTGGCCACTTAACACAATTATGAGGCTACAGAGGTCAGTTCTGTAACAGCGGATGTGATGTGCTTGGGGCTAGGTCTTTGGCAGAGGACAACTCAGCAACAGAAATGGGACACAGGCAGCCCTACTGGCAAGAGCCAGCAGGCCACAGAATGGTTACTGATAGAGAAGACAGGGAACTCAGGGCCATGGGACATGTATAAAGGAAAGAGACCAATCTGAAATAGAGTTGTGTGTCACCATGTGACTTTGATTTAGGAAGTGTCACCCTTTGGAAAGTGGCAAGAAGCAAAATAGGCAGTATGGCATGATGGAAAGAGTATTGGAAAGAAATGAGACCACATTCTTAATGTATACAGTAACAGCAATATTATTTTAAGAATGACTTTGGGGCGGCCAGGTAGCACAGTGAGTAAGAGTACCGATCCCAGAGTTGGGATAACCTGGGATCGAATCTGGGCTCAGATACTTAGCACCACACCCAGAAATAACTGGCAGTGTAACCTTGAGCAAGTTACTTAACCCCAATTGCTTTAAAAAAAAAAGAATGACTTTGAGGGAATAAGTTATTTTAAACTATTACTAATACCCAAATTAACCATAAAAGGACATATAGAGAAAGACACTATCTGCATCCACAGAAAGAGCTGACAAATGGAAGTATATATGAATAATTTTACATATATAAATACACATATATGTGTGTATGTATACACATAAATATACATATATGTGTATGTGTGTATATATATACACACATATACACATACACACCTATTTGTGTCTGATGGTGGCCATCTCTAGAGTTTGGGTGGGGAGAAGGAAGAAAAAAAAGAAATTTACGTGATAACTTTGTTGTATATTTAAAAAGAATAGCAAGTTATCCACAGTAGATTTGCAGTTTCATGTGCAATCGTCTTTTTTAAATATTGTTATAGAAATGCTTATTTTATTCCCTAAGTTAAAAATAAAATAAAATTTTTAAAAAGACTAAATTCTAGTTATAGGATCATAGATTTAGAACTTGAAGGAACTTTAAGGCCTTCTGACTTACCTCATTTTACAGAAAAGAAAAAAAAAGGTTCATAGAAGTTTTAACTTGCAACTTGAAAGTGTCTGAGTCAAGATTTAAACCAGGTAATCTAAAATCCAAGTCCAACACTCTATTTACTATGCCAATAATTAGATTTATGGCTTTGACCAAGTCAATTCACTTTTTTAGGCTTCAGTTTCCTTATTTTTGGACCCCATGTAAGCTGTTAGGTATCTCTACTCCAACCCCCTCTCTCAGTGATGAGTCAGGCCCCCAGAGTATAGTGAGCTACACCTCTTCCTCAGGGTTTTAGGGGTAACTTTGAGGCAGCAGAAGTAATGCTTTAATGCCATTCACTCACGCTCTCACCACTGTGTTTCCTTCCATGATTGTCAATTGAGGATTATTTAATCATCCAGCCTTTTTTTTATTCTTTATTTTTTTCTTCAACATTTTATTTTAGACTCAAATGCCAGAACACCAATACAGAATAGAGAAAAGAAACAAAAACATATCATAAACTTAAATATTGGAACTTAAATATAAAATTAGAAAAAAAGCATGTTGTCTGCACTGCAGAACAAAAGAGAGGATTCAAAATCTGTAACAATAGATTTTCATTTCAAGAAAGCCTGTATGATAAATAATACTTGTGTTGAGAATTGTCCATCCTTTCTTTGCTTCCTTGTGAGTTTTCTTTTGTTCTCTGCTATGCACTTTTTAAGTTTTTTCTTCTTTTTCCCTCCCCCCAGAAGGTTACAATAAAGTTTAGATATGTTTCTCTATAGCTATAGATATCTACATACACATACATACATAGAGACATACACTTTCCGAAACCTATTCTACTCCTGACCTTTGATTTTATGTGTGATTATATCTCGTTTCCTATCCCTTCTGCCTCTTCTACTTTACTTCTGTCAACTACCTTGCCCTCCTATGACTTGCCTACCCCTCTCCAAGGATCCCTCCTCTTTCCTCCCATTCCCACAAATCTAAACCAGAAACCCTATTTACCTATTCTCTCACCCTCCCTAAAGATTCCTCCCTTGTCCTCTCCCCACTCCCTATGCCCCTACCATTTTATTTCTTCTGAATTTAGAAGTCTTTTATACTCTTCTAAATATATATATGGTTCCCTCTTAAACCCATTCCCAATGAAAGTAGGTTACCAGAACTATCAGCACTCCTCCCCCATCTGATTCCTCTGTATCAATTCTCCCTTTTGCACCTCAAATAATTACTCTTTAAGTTGTTCCTAAATAGTTTTACTTTTAAAAATCATATCATCCTCAGGTTTATCTTTCTTATAAACTTGTAAATTATTGATAAGACTCTTAGACATCAATTTTAAATTTTGCATATATAAAAAGTAAACAGTCTGTCCTTATGGGTCCCTTATATTCAGTCTTTGTTATATGCCTCATATTTCTCTTGGTTCTTATATGTTGAATCTTCTATTAAGTTCAGGATTTTTTTAAAAACAAAGTCTTAGAAGTCTGAGAGTTTATCAAATGTCCTTTTTTTCATTCAGGATAACATTTAACTTTGCAGGGTATATTTTTAGCCAGAGTCCCAGATCTTTTGCTCTTTGATGTGTTGTGTTCCAAGACCTCTGGTCCTTTAATGTCTCTGCTGCTAGGTCTTGTGTAATTCTAATTGTGGTACCATCATATTTAAATTGCTTTAATCTTGATGCTTTTAATATTTTTTTCCTTGAGCTGTGGGTTTTGGAATTTGACTATGATATTCCTATGTGTTTTCCTCATAGGATCTCTTTTAAGTGGTAATGGATGGATTTTTCTATTTCTACTTTCCCCCCTTGTTCTAAAGCTTCAGGACAGTTTTCTTTGATTATTTCTTGTATTACTTTATCAAGATTCTTTTTTTGATCATAACTTTCAGTTAGTCTAATTATTTTTAAATTTTCTCTTCTCAATCTATTCTCCAAATCTGTTATTTTTCTTATAAGATGTTTTGCTTTCTCTTCTATTTTTTCATTATTCATATTTTGCTTACTCATTTCTTGATCTCTTATAATTTCACTGGCTTCACTTAGCCCAATTCTAAATTTCAAGGTGTCATTTTCTTCCTTAAGATTCTGAATCTCCTTTTCTAATTGGTTGACTTTCCTTCCATACCCTTCTTGTTTTTCTTGGATTATTATTATTTTCTTTTAAAATTTTTCCTCTGTCTCTATCATTTTATTTTTGAAGTCTTTTTTAAAAGATATTCTATGAATTCTTTTTGGGCAGGTGTCCATTTAACATTACTCTTTGGGGATTTCTTTACTTCAATATCCTTTGCTGAGGATGAACTCTGGTCATCTCTCTTCCCATAATAGGTTTCTATAGTTGTATTCTTTCTCTTTTGCCTGTGCATTTTTTGTGTGTGGTAATATCCTAATTATTTGTAGTTACCTCTAACCCTGGGTTATGGCAGATGGTGCCTCTTGCCTAGATCTTCAGTTCTTCCCTCTAACCTGAAACCAAAGCCTCTTGTAAGTACCCACAGCTAGGGGCTTTCTTCCCCACTGCTTCTGCACTCACCCAGTATGTGCTGGTTCCTCCTCTTCTCCCACCACCACCCTCCGCAGCACAGCTGGGTCTGATGTTCCTGGTCAGCAGGGGTTCCCTTGATCTTCTGGGGCTCCAATGCACAGCTCCCCTCACTATTGGGGGTAAAAGTTCTGGTGGCGGGAGCCAAGGCAGCCTCTCAAACCAACTAACTCCAGGGCTTGCTGCTTGTTGTTTAACAGGCTTGCTGCTTGCCTTTAGATTGGAACTTAGGCTGGAGGTGTTTACTCTTCACAGGGACAAAACCTCCTCTTGAAATTTTTCTTCTAATCTCAGATTGTCCCAGGAGGTCCCCAGTTATGCCCCTGTTCTTATCTCCACCCACACTTTGTTCACCATAAGGTGCTATTTTAACTCTTTTGTGGGGGAAAATCTTAAGAGCTTGGAATTTTCTGACCTACTGGGCCATATTCTCAGAATCCCCTCTCCATCCAGTCTTAAATAGTTTTTAGAAAGAGGTATTTACTATAGTGGTACATTAAGAACAGTTAGTACAAAACATATCTCCATCCCCAGTCTTTGGTATAATCTCTTACAACTACATATAGACTCCAAAGGAAAGTGGATTCAAGTTCAGAGAGTACATGAGACAAAGGAGTAACTGATAGATCCTGGGACCTGGAAGTCCTTTTCTTTCATTAATGAGATACTTGAGAAGTTCCCTTAAAGCACAGCAAATCTCCATCCAGTTGTCCTTGTCACCCCGTGTAGATCCTGCTGCAAACTCCTCCAGGAATCCACCTCAGTCACTAATGGAATGATGAGAGGACCATCATCCTCTGGATGCTTTGAAGCTGGAATACGCTTCTTTGACTGAAGGAACAGGTGAGGGGACCTAGCCAAGACTGAAGCCAAGACCTTTCTCCTTACCCCCAAGGTGGTTCTTCCTCAGGTATATGCTAGAAATCGATATGTTTCAACATCTGGAAAAGCTTTCCATTACAGTTGACAATGCTTTTACATAGGACTTAATAGACAGCATCAAAAAATCTCATAGCCAATTGAAACAATTTTCTTCCCAGGTGTCATTTCATCAAATGACTTCAGAGGCTTTTTGTATCTCTTTTCAACTCAATAATGTACCAAGCTAAATAAAATTTTGACTTTGGTCAAGTCATTTCACTTTTCAAGGCTTCAGTTTCCTTATTTTTGTAGCCTAGGTAAGCTACCTGGTTTTGATCCACCCTTACACTTGCAATATAAAAGGTATATTAGATGACCTTTCAGTTTGCTTTTCTGTTTCTAGTGGGCTTTTTGTACCAACTCTAACAATTAGCTGTGGGATATAGATGAAAAATAGGTGGGCTGGATATCCGGAGTGAATGGAAGATGATGGATAAATAGGCTGAAGATTTCTCTGGTATTCCTGGAATATTACTAACTCCTACAGGAAGGTTAAGACCTTCCAACCAACATGTTGGTTGGAACATAAGGAGGATTTCTAAGATGACAAGGTCAAGAACCATGCAGAATGATAAAGTGTGTAAGAGTTGCAATCCTCACCAATAAAAGGGAGTAGCATACCCAAGAATTCATGGATCATTTAAGTATTAAAGCTATGCACATGAAAGGGAATTAGAGAATCAGTGCTTATCACTTCATGAATGATGAATCTAAATGAATTAATAAGCATTCATTAAATATCCAATATATGAAAGATACTAAAATACACATGAATAAAGGAGAAGAGTGTCTGAATTTTTCTTTTGGGTCTCGGAACTCCTGGTGGGAAAATAACCTTTGCCATCGTAGAAAGTGAATGAATGAATGAAAGAAGGAAAAGACGTTAAGCACTCACTACATGCCAAGCATCAGGGATTTGAACAGAAAAGTGAAAGATAGTTCCTGATTTCAAAGAGCTTTATATTCCAAATGGGGGAAATAGCATGTAAAGGAGGTTATAAGCAACAGTTTTTTAACTTTGAGTCTGAGTTTCCAGAGGAACTGAGGGATTAAATTAAATTATTTAGGGATACACAGTACATGTTCATGAGAGGTAGGAGGACTTACACCCATGTCTTTTTGATTCCAAGGATGATTCTTTTTCCAGTCCCACGTACTGCCTCCCAGGAGATCCATAATTCCCCTACCTAAGAAGTCAACTAAAAGTGATAAGTTGTCTTGAATATATGGCTGTGGGATAATGAGCTAGCTGAGATTCACCAGCTAAGAGCTGAACCATATAGCTTTCCTAAATTGAATGGTAGGAGAAACACATGTACCCCAAGTAACTTTGTGGGGTTTGGGGCTCATTAAATGTGAATTTAAGATCTTCCCTGCCCCTAGGCCCTTTGATAGGCTTAAGTGTACCTGGAGCTTGTGTGGGGTACAAAGACCCTAACCCAAACTGACTACTTGGAGACCTCAAAGTGAAGATAGGAAGTTTTATTAGAATCTCACGAGAAGCGGGCTGTCCAGTCACTGGAACAATGCCCAGGAAGAGGAGGCCACCGTACAGAAGCTAAAGCTGGGTTAAATAAGAAAAGGGTTACAAACATTAACATAATTATTACTAATGAGGCTCTAATCTTGTTGGATAATATACATTATACATGAAGTTCATTATGCAGGCACAGTAACAATCTTAGAATATTGAACCCCCTTCAGTCTTACCCTAGACACATTCTTATAGGGACTTGAGTGCCCCAAGGCTACTGTCTGTTCCTTGATTGGTCAAATCCACCTGCTGCTGCCAGCTCCTTTTCATTCTTCATTATTTTTAGTATTATCTAGGAGTTTTAGTCTGAGAACCAAGGACTGAGCTTCTTTCCCAAGGTTATTGCCTGTTCCTCCTTATCAGTAGTCTTGTTCAGCAATTCTTGCAGTTCTATAGAAACTTAACTCTTTTATGGTAAGCTGGGTGAGAAGGGCTGACTAGAAGTTCCAAAGTCACATAATTTCTAGAAAAAAATGGAAACTTAGGCCTAAGGCCTAAGGACTTACTTACTTTACAGATAGTCTCTGAGAAACCACACTTTTAGCTGTCCCATACAAGCCTGTGACATGAGGCTTGTTTCTCAGGAGATACTTTGTGATTGGGCAGTGGGTCAAGAGGGTTGTGACATTCTCTGAGCCAGGAGAAGGCTATATAAACCCTGATGTGAGACTTTGTTTTTGGGGCTCACTTTGAGAAGAGTTATGTGATTTGACCAGATGAGACTCTGGGCAGCTGTTGAAGCATCTGGCTTTGAAAAACCCAGATGTTGACACTCCCCTCTCTGGTTACTGACTAGATATGTATGTAATGGTTGGACAGTTGGAAGCCTGTCTGCTTGATATGTTTTTCTGTTTTCTTGTAACTGCTTTGTAACTTCTGTCTGTATACTCTGAAGTTCGGGGTGCTGACTTTTTCCCCTGAACTAGGTAAATGATATGTTTGATTGGTTAAAGCAAGATTGTTAACCCATTTTGAGTTGCTTTGCTTTAGAAAAGCAGATCTAAGAATCTGTGTTGGCAGCCATCCTGGGGATGCTGGGGTGCTTGTCGCTACAGGGCTACATGTAATAATATGTCTAGGAGAGGAATCAAATAATTTGCCTCATTAATGAAAGTTACTATAAGTATGGGAGGGAGAGTATACCTGCTAATGATGCAGTCTCAACTACTTGGCATGTTTGTGTGCATGGAAAAAGTTAACAAGTTAGGTTAGGGTTACGTCACAGCAATACAGCAGTTCTATATTTTATATATGTGCTTTTCTCAGTGGGGCAAATTATTCACTAGCAATTTTTTTTGTGCCATGTATACTTATACCTTTTATACTCTAGTACTTTGTGTACTTCAGCATTAATATGATATGCACTATCTTAGCCCTTAGCTTCTTGCCTGGGGTATGATACACATACACACATACAGATGTATAACAATATATAATAAACATATGTTTTATATACATATATGTATATATATACACACATGTATTATTTAGTATGCTTTGTCCTCTAATGCATCATGATATAATTTTCCTTGATGAAACTGTGGATGGAATTCTTGACTCAGTTTTAAAAAGTAATGTATTTAATTTTAACTTGAAATGTATGGCAAGACACTAGGTAACTCAGCTAAGTAAAAGGAGGGTTCCTAATTCAAATGACACTCCAACTGGTGCTTGCAGGTTTTCTCTATGTATCCCCAGAGTCAAGTGCAATGGTTTGCACATAGTAGGTGCTTAATAAATGTTGAATTAAAATAATAGTATTAATAATGACAGTAATAGTTAGCATTTATAGAGCGCTTACTATGTTCCATGTACTATGGTATGTGCTTTATAATTATTATCTCATTTGAGCCTTACAACCACAATGGGAGAGAGGTATTATTATTATCTCCATTTTACAGATGAGGAAACTGAGGAAAACAGAAGTTAAATGACTTGCTTAGGATCATATAGCTAGTAAGTGTCTGAAGCTAGATTTGAACTCAAATCTTCCTGACTTCAGGCCTAGCAATCTATTGTGCCACCTAAGTACCTAATGGAATGACCTAGGAGATTCCTTGTCAGGTAGGGTTTTTTTTTTTTTTTTGGAGAGGGGAAGGCAGCTCAGTTGGGGTTAAGTGCCTTGACCAAGGTCACGCAGCTAGTAAGTGTTGAACTCAGGTCCTTCTGACTCCAGTGCCAGTGCTCTATTCACTCTGCCACCTAGCTGCCCACCTCAGGTAGGTTTTGACAGAAAATACTGGCACCAAGGTGCTGACCCTGGGAGGTCTTAGTGCCACTTAGTCCTGTGGTTTTTCAGGTGGAGGTATAGGACCGAACTGCCCCTCAGACTCTCTGGGAGACAAGGTTTCTCCTCCTATGGTAACTGCACCCTAGAAAGGAATGTTCTCTGCACTGATGAGCCCTTCTCTATTACTTTCTATACCTAAAATAGATTTGCCTGAATCAGCTAGTTAAGGTTCCCGGGCATGAGTTCTTAAACATTTTTGTGACTTTATAAACCCCTTTGGAAGCACAAAAAAAACCAAACCAACCCCCCAAAAACCTTTCAAGGTAGGGGAGGCTAGGTGGCGCAGTGAATAAAGCACCGGCCCTTGAGTCAGGAGGACCTGTGTTCAAATCTGGCTTCAGACACAACACAAAACTAGCCATGTGACCTTGGGCAAGTCACTTAACCCCAAATGCCCTCCCAAAAAAAAACCCTATGGGAATCAGGTGAAGACTGTGGACTCCTCAAAATAATATTTTTATTACAAAGGAGGTAAACCAAAGGTTAATTAAAATAAAGATGTATTTTTTCCCCATTCAAGTTCAAAGATGACTTGAGATCTAGCCACAGACTCCTTTATGAGTGAGTGAACTTTATGTTAAGAACCTCTGCTCTAGGGGTGAGACTAAATAATCTCTGAGATTGTGTCCAACTCTGAAATTCTGTGATTCAGTGACCTTACATTAGCTGTCTTAGTTTCTCCCCAGGATAAATTAGGACAGCTATGTTTCAAAGGCTCCTTGTTGCCAAATTGTTTGAATTTAAACTTCATACCCTTCAAAAAGTTCTGTGTTTGAGGTGATCGACTATGAATGCCGATGCTTTTTTTCTTCACTCTATCCACCATCACCTGCTGCTTTATTACAGTTTCTCGTAATTGCTTTTCTGTAATCAGGGGTTGTGGGATTAAAAGAAAAAAAAAAGAAAACCATGTCATATCTCAAGATATGGCATCCAGGAAGGACCACAGCATTCTTTGAGGATTATTTTAAGAATGGATTAACAAAATGCTTTTCTTCTTTCTCATTACAATCTTTTCTCATTAGAACGGATTAATTTATCACATTTCCCTCTCTCTTTAGAGCATCTGACATGAGAATGAATTATTACATAATTTAGACCCTTTCAGAGTTTTCTGTTTGTTTTTGAACCAGCCAGTGATTTTCTTCCTTTGTGATCTGGGCATGCCATGGTAATCAGGGATAATACTGTAAGATGATGCTCCTGATTGATTGGGAAAGATTCATGGGAAAGCTGAGTGATCCTTTGGAATTCTTTACCTTAGGAGGCAGAGACCAAGTATACCACAGAAATTTTAAGAAGGAACAGAGGTCTTGAAAAAGTATTAAAACCTGATTTCCTTGGATTTCAGAATGGTGTCATGGAAACAGGATTGGATTTGAAATTAGAGGATCAGGATTTAAGTTCGAGCTCTGGCATTATAAAACCTTGAGTGAATAACTTAGCATCCTTGGACTTTAGTTTCCTCATCTGTAAAATAAATAAGTTGGATTAGATGACCTTTAAGAAAACTTCCAACTCTAAATTGTAGGATCCTATGATTCACTACAGATCAAAAGATACATTATTTTCTCATTGAAGACTTAAGTGATTATTGGATATGAAACCCTTATGACCAGTTGTTTAGAACCACACTGTTTTTGTCCTAGGAGGTGTAGAAATTGGAATACATGTGAATGGCCTCATAACTGACAGTAGTATATTCTTGCCAAATCACTTCCACTTGAGGATCTCAAAGTAATTGTTAATCTCACAGTGGTCCTGAGTGGGTGACATGTATTCTTACTTATATGCCAAAAATAATAGATGTGTAACATTGGGCAAGTCACTTTACCTTACCCTCTGTTAAATGATAGAATGTTAGCTTTTAATTCTTCTTAAAGTCAGCAATTTCCTGAATTAACTTCAAATCTTATGCTTCAAACAGGGATTATGTGAACTTGAGGTTGATGAAAGAAACTCACTTGTATTAATCCTTCCATTAACGCTCATGTCCTGTTAGAACATAATCTGGAGAAAAATTGGCCCAGATCTGACCATTTCACATGTTAACCAAGAAAGAAAAAGAAAAAAATCCCATGTTAATGAGGAGGAACATCTTGTATCAATTACATATGGTTACTTGCTCAAAACATGAGCCACTTCCACCCAGTGACATTGACAACAACAACATAAGTGAATAGAGCACTGGCCCTCGAGTCAGGAGGACCTGAGTTCAAATGCGGCCTCAGACACTTAACACAAAAATATGCTGTGTGACCTTGGGCAAGTCACTTAAACTCAATTGCCCCCTCCCCCAAGCAATAAAACCCCCAAAACAACATACAAATTATCTTTCCAGAAACCCCCATCACAAACTTCTCAAATTCATTCCTTCCCACTCTTTCTCATAACTTCCTGTGCTATAAGTAGATTAGGGTAGCCAGGGAGATACTTGAGGACAGTGACATCAGACTTAAGGAGAAACAGAGCCCCCTAACCCATAAATAAGAATACCAGCAGGTCGCATATTAGTTTTAAAGTAGAATACTTTTTGTTATATTGCATTATTATTTTGTTAAATATTTTCCAATTTCATTTTTATCTGATTTGGGTTGCCCTTAGGAATGTTGTGAGTCCTATATTTGCCACCTCTTTTCTAAGGCACCAGAATTTAGAGTGTTATAAAGTTTAGACCAGGTGAAGTCCTTTAAATTTGGTGCCCTCTAAATTCAGTGTTCTGAGGTAAAACTCCAGTTGTCCTACCGTAGTGATAGCTTTGGTTCTTGAAGCTTTTGAACAGGATGGTTTAGGACAAACTCTCAGAAAAGGATGGAGTCTCCTTTTGCATTCAATAGCAAAGTGAGCTGAAGGCCTGTAGTGGCAAAGAAATTATTTCCTCAAATTGAAGGCAGGCTCCTTTGTGTATATGTTAGTAGAAAGAGAGAATGATCACCAAGATCCCAAAGCCATTTGTTCTAAACATATAACAACAAAAAACTTAAAGTTTTTATTTTGACATTTGCAAATATTAAGGAAGGCCTCACATATGAGGGTCCTTGCAGCCATATATTACATCTGGTGTTGTTAACACTACAACAGGTTCTTTGAACATTATTTCCTTTAGATAATTCTATCTTGAGCTGTAACATTTTACATGTAAATGATAAACCAGAAATAATTACCTTGCTTACTCTTGAGAATGTCTAAAAGTTATCAGGCGATATCTCTTTGATTATGTGGTAGCTCAATGTTAGTTTTAGAAGTCATGCTCTTTGTTATTGCACAAAATAATAAAAATAAATGTTACTGTAATGGAGCTCATCCCCAAAAACAATGTGGATGCTCATTTTCTTCTTTGACAGTTCACAGAAATGACTTACAAGTAACTGTGTTCACTGTACTAACTCCTTTAGGCCATTTCATATGCTACCTGGCACACAAAGCTGACAACCTTTTTTTTTTCCCTCCATGAACAAACATTCATATATTATTTTTTTCCAATTACATGTAAAAGCAATTTTAACAATCGTTTTCTAAAATGTTGAGTTCCAGATTCTCTCCTCTTTCTTTCCCTTAAGTCTTCCTTGAGAAGGCAAGCAATTTAATATAGAGTATACATGTACAGTTATCCATATTAGCCACGTTGTGAAAAAACATAAGTGAAAAGCCACCAGAAAGAAAAATAAGGAAAGGAAAAAAAAACTTCATTCTGCATTCATACTCTGTAAGTTTTTTCTTTGGAGGTGGAGAGCATTTTTTATCATAAGTACTTCAGAATTGTCTTGGATCATTGTATTAGTGAGAATAGCTAAGTCAGTCACAGTGTATCCACATACAATATTGCTATTAATGTGCACAATATTCTCCTGGTTCTGCTTACTTCACTTTGTATCAGTTTATATAAGTCTTCACAGGTTTTTGTGAATGCATCCTAGCTGTCATTTCTTATAGCACAATAGTATTCTATGACAATGATATACCACAACTTGTTAAGCTATTCCCTAATTAATAGGCATCCCCTCAATTTCCAATTATTTGCCTCCACAAAAAGAATTGCTATGAATATTTTTAGATATGTAAGCCCTTTTACTTTTTCTTTGATTTCTTTGGGATACAAACAAAATGGTGTTTTGGGGTCAAAAGGTATGCAGAGTTTTATAGCCCTGTGGGCATAGTTCTAAATTGCTCTCCAGAGTGATTGAATCAGTTTATAACTGCACCAACAGCAAATTAGTTTCCCAATTTTTCCACATCCCTGCCAACATTTGTCACTTTTCTTTTGTGTTGTATTACCCAGGATGGTAGGGTGTGAGCCGGTATGTCAGAATTATTTTAATTTGCATTTTAATCAGTAGTGATTTAGAGAATTTTTTCATATGACTGTGAATCATATTGATGTCTTCATCTGAAAACTGGTTATTCCTAACTTTTCACCATTTATCAATTAGAGATTGCCTTGTATACTTACAAATATAAGTTCTTTATATTGACTCAGTTCTCAATATATTTGAGAAATGAAGCTTTTATCAGAGGAACTAGCTGTAAATACCCCTCTCCCCCTTTTCTGCTTTCCTTCTAATCATGTCTGAATTGGCTTTGTTTGTGCAAAACCTTTTTAATTTACTACAATCAGAATTATCCATGTCATACCATATAATTATCTTTAACTCTTGTTTGATCATAAGTTCTTCCCTTATTCACAGATCTGACAGGTAAAATATTCTGTAATGCACTAGTTTTCTTATGATATTACCATTTATATCTAAAGCATTTATATATTTTGACCTTGCTTTAGTATATGGTGTGACAAGTTGTTCAATACCTATTTTCTGCCAAACTCTTTCCTGGTTTTCCTAGCAATTTTTGTCAAATGATGAGTTCATACCCCCAAAGCTTGGATCTTTGGGTTTATCAAACACTAGATTACAATAGTCATTTACTACTATGTACTTTATTTTTTTTTACAATTATTTTAAATGGAATGCCTCTTTCTATCTCTTCCTGCTGGACTTTGTTGGTAATATATTGAAGTGCTGATGATTTCTGTCAGTTTATTTTATATCCTGCAACTTTGTTGAAGTTATTTCAATGATTTAGTTGATTCTCTCAGATTCTCTAAATATCCCATATTATCTGAAGTGAATGATAATTTTGCCTCCTCATTGCCTATTCTAATTTCTTTAACTTCTTTTTTCCCCCTCTTATTATTATAACTAGCATTTCTAGTACAGTAGTGAATAATAGTGGAGGGTATCTTTTCTTAATCCTTGATTTTATTGGGAAGGCTTCCTGCTTATCCTTATTACAGATTATGATTGCCCCTTATTTTAGATAGCTATTACTTATCATTTTAAGAAAGGTTCCATTGATTCCTTTGCTTTCTAGCATTTTAATAGGAATGAGTTTTGTATTTTACAAAAATATTTTTGTAAAAAAAATTTTCTGTATCTATTGAGTTACTAATATAATTTTTGTTGGTATTGTTATTGATATATTCAATTATGCTAATGGATTTTCTAATAATGAACAAGCCCTGCACTTCTGGTATAAATCTGATCTAGTCATAGTGTGTGATCTTTGTGACATATTGCTATAGTCTCCTTGTTATTATTTTATTGAAACTTTTGCATCAATATTTGTTAGGGAAATTAGTATATATTCTTTTTCCTGTTTTGACTTTTCCTAGTTTATATACAGCACCATATATTGATGTAAAAGGAATTTGGTAGGACTCCTTTGCCTATTTTTCCAAATAGATTATATATAGCTTTGGAATTAATTGTTCTTAGAATGTTTGTTAGAATTCACTTATGAATCCATCTGGTCTTGAGAGTTTTTTCTTAGGGAGCTCATTTATGGCTTATTCAATTTCTTTTTTTAAGATTGGATTGTTTAAGTATTTTATTTCCTCTTCTCTTAATCTTGGCAATTTGTGTTTTTGTAAATATTCATCCATTTCACTAATATCGTTAGATTTATTGGCATATAATTGATCAAAATAGCTCCTAATAGTTGCTTTACATTTATCTTCATTAATGGTGATTTCATTCTTTTTATTTTTAATTCTGGCAATTTGGTTTTCTTTTTTTTTAAAATCAAATTGACCAGTGGTTTATCTATTTTATTAGTTCCCCCCCCATAAAACCAGTTACTAATTTTATTTATTAACTCAATGCTTTCCTTGCTTTTAATTTTTATTAATCTTTCTGTTGGTTTTCAGGATTTCCAATTTGGTGTTTAATTGGTGATTTAAAATTTATTTTTAGTTTTTTGAGTTGCATGCTTAATTCATTGATCTGATCATTCTCTCTTTTATTGATTTATGTGTTTAGAGATAGAAATTTTACCCTAAGTGCATTTTTGGCTACATCCCATAGATTTTGAAATGTTGCCACACTGTTTTCATTCTCTTTAATGAAATTATTGATTATTTCTATGATTTGTTCTTTGACTCACCTATTCTTTGGGATTAGATTATTTTGTTTGCAATTAATTTTGCATCTATGTTTCCACAGCCCTTTATTGAATTTAGTTTTTATTACATTATGGTCTGGAAAGGGTATATTTAATATTTCTGCTTTTCTGCATCTGGTTGTTAGCTTTTTATAACTTTATATATGGTTATGGTCTTTGTGAAGGTGCCATGTACAATTGAGGAAAAGGTATATTACTTTCTATTCTCATTCAATTTTCTCCAGAGGTCTTTCTTATCTAATTTTTCCAAAATTATATTTACTTAATCTTCTTTCTTATATTTTTTTGGGGGGGGTGTTGATTCATTTAGCTCCAAAAGAGAAAAGTTGAGATGCCTTGCTATTATGCTTTTATTGTCTATTTCCTCCTATAACTCATTTAAGTTTTCTTTTAAGAATTTGAATGCTATACCATTTGGTGCATGTATGTTTAGTATTGCTATTACTTCATTGTCTATGGCATTTTTTAAAAAAGCACAATGTTGTTTCCCTACTTATCTCTTTTAATTAGAGTTATTTTTGTTTTTGCTTTTTTCTGAGACCATGATTGCTACTTCTGACTTTTTTTTTCCAACTGAAGTATAATAGATTTTTCCTCTAGGGCCTTATTTTTACTCTGTATGTTTCTTTGCTTCAAATATGTTTCTTATAAACAACATATTGTTGGATTCTGCTATCCCCTCTGCTATCCCTTTCAAATTTATGAGTGAGTTAATCCCATTCACATTGATAGTTATGATTGAGTGGGTGTTTCCATCCATACTATTTTCCTCCCTTTTATCCTCCTCTTTCTCTCCTTTCATGGTCTATCCTCAAAAATTTGTTTTCATTCTGACTGACAATTCCTCTCATCCACCCTCTTTTCTTTTATTTCCCTCCTTCCTACTTCCCTTTAGGGAAAGATAGATTTCCATATCCAAATGAGTGTGTATGTTATTCCCTCTTTGAGCCAATACTAATGAGAGTAAGTTTCAAGTACTCTACTGCCTTCATCTCCCCTCTTCCTCTCCACTGTAAAAGCTCACACTTCTTTTATGTGAGATAATTTACCCCATTCTATCTCTCCCTTCCCCTTCTTCCAGTGTATCCCTCTTTCTCACCCTTTAATTTTATTTTTTAAAAATCATCCCATCATAGTCAACTAACACCCATGTCTTCGATGTATATATACTTCTTCTAATTGCCCCAATAATGATAAACATTTTGGAAGTTATAGGTATCATTTTTCCATGCAGGAATATATACAGCTTAAGATTAATGTGTCCCTTATGATTTCTCTTTCATGTAACCTTTATATGTTTCTCTTGAGTCTTGTATTTGAAAGTCAGATTTTCTATTCAGCTCTTATCTTTTTGTCAGCAATGCTCAGAAGTCTTCTTTTTCATTAAATTTCCATTTTTTGCCCAGAAGGATTATACTCAATTTTACTGGGTAGGTGATTCTAATTTTCTATCATGTTATATCTACTCTTTTTTTTCTTTTAATTAATTGGTCTTATTTGATTAAAAAAATTTTTTTTTTGCTTTTTGGAAGCCAATTGGGGTTAAGTGACTTGCCCAAAGTCACAAGGCTAGTAAGTGTGTCAAGCATCCTTCTGAATCTAGGGCTGGTGCTCTATTCACTTCACCACTTAGCTGCCCCTATTTGATTGTTTTCAAAGTATAAACATGTGCTTCCTTCTTTATTTGGGGTCTAGTACTAAAGCTAAGGAGGCCTGGTCCCAATTTGTTATGTAATTGGCATGCATTGTTTAATAGATTGGTATGCTCAAAAGCTTAAACCTTTGTTTCCTGAGCCATTTCAACTTTCAACTTCCACATGGAAGTTACTTTACCAAGTTGGTAACTCTCTTTTCACAATATTCTTGTATTGTTTTAATTTCTTTTCCCAATTTTCTCTCTGTCTCTCTTATTTGATGTTTAAAATCCTTTTTAAGCTTTTCCAGGAATTATTTCAGGGCTTGTAACCAATGCACACTTTTCTTTGAAGCTTTGCATGCAGCTGATTTGTTTTTGTTGTCTTCTGAATCTGTGTCTTCATCTTCCTTGTCACCACCATAACTTTCAATGGCCAACTTCTTTGTAGTTTATTTGTTTGCTCATTTTCCAGCCTAGTTCTTGACTTTTAACTTCATGTTCAGCATGAACTCTATTGTTGGGGGTGGAGGAGGTACTGCTCTCAGCTTCAATTCTTTTGTGCTGCTATTTTCAGGGTTAGTTCTTAGGGTCTGTAAGTTTTTGCTTCTTCTGAGGTGATATGATCTAAGGAGACTTGTGTTGACTGATCTCCTGACCTGTACTTTGGTCTATAAGTGACCAAAAGCATTCTTCTCCATCCTGGAACTGTTGCCAAGGCCCCTGTGGCTACAAGTAATTTCACTAATTATAACCCTGGAATTCTGACTCAGGCTTCTGATCTCCTGCAGTCACAAGCATCAGTGGTCCTTTCTGCTTTGGACCTCAGACTAGGGCCTCACCTCCCCTGTGAGTGACTACAGGTCCTCTTCTCTTCCCTGGAGCTTCCTTGCCCTGGAACTATGTGTGGGAAATGCAACAGGGCCCTATACCCGGTTTCAGAAAGGGGCCCCTGTAATCTCTTTCTGACCAGTTGTCTGATCTCCTTGCTTCCTGTTGGATGAGAGCTCCCCAAACCACTATTGTGCCAACACCTCTAAGGTCCACCACTGGCTGGTGTGACCTGTACTGCACTATGCTCCAGGACTGACCACCACCCTAGGGAGACAGACCTTTCCTAAGTTATTTTGGGCTGAAAAATTGACCTACTAAGTTGTTTTGGGCTAAAAAATTGTTTCACTCCAACATTTTGTTTGTTTAGCAACTCCAGCATTCAATTTAAGGCATTATTTTAAAGTTTTTGGAGCAGAATTTTGAAGAGCTCAGGTGAATCCTTGCCTTTACTCCACCATCTTCATCTATCTACTGATGGCAACTTTTTCAAAAGAAATTGGCTTAAACGAGTAATCCAGAATTTTTTTTATAAAAGCTCTATCTGGTATACTTATAAAGGAAAAATTGGGTTAAAACAAATGTAGCATGACATAGACCATGGATGGGGAACCTGTGGCCTTGAGGCCACATGTAGCCTTGTAGGTCCTTGGATGCAGTCTTTTGACTAAGTCCAAGTTTTACAGAACAGATACTTTTATTAAAGGGATTTGTTCTCTGAAGTTTGGATTTAGTCAAAGGGCTACACTTGAGGACCCGGAGTGGCCTTGAGGTTATAGGTTCCCCACCCCCGAATTGAATGCCAAAGACAGGATGACCTGGGGCCAAATACTGTGGCAGACAGTTACCAGCACTGCAATTCTGGGCCAGTCACTTAATTCTCCTGTGACTCAATTTTCTCATGTGTGAAATTAAAGATTTGGACTCCATGGGTCCTAGGATCCTTCTAGCTTTAAGCCTATTATACTATGGAAAGAAGTGGTTTATTTTAGTTTGGCCAATGCTAAGAGGCAATGGGGGAAAAATATTCCCTTTCAATTAAATTCTAAAAATATTTATTGAATACCTATTTTTGAGAACACTAAGATAAGCACTGTTATAAAAATGTACAATTTTGTATGCATAAATATACAAATTTAGATAAGACAGTCTCTGCCATCATGGAGCTTATAGTTTAGTAGTACATGACACACAGATAGCCAAAATATAGAAGAACATATGAAAAATGCACATGAGAGATACAAACAAAATTCTTGTGAGATCTGGAGGGACAAAGACCATTATTAATGGCAGGTTTTGGTGTCAGAGAGGACTTCCAACAGGAGATGACCTTTGAATTGAGTATTAAAGGCCAAATGGGAAATTCATATACAGAGGTTCCTTTATTTGATAAAATTATCAGCTACTGGGGCAGAGCCAAGATGGAGGAGAAAAGTGAGGGTCTCACCAGAGATCTTCCGAATTCCCCTCTAAACTTTAAATAACATCTTAAAACAAATTCTGGAGCTGAAGAACCCACAAAAGGACAGAGTGAAATAATTTTCCAACCCAAGACAACTTACAAGCTTGTCAGGAAAGGTTTGCTTCACCACAGTGAGAATAGAGGGTACTTTAGTTCAGGCTGGGCCAGTGTAGTCTCTGCCCCAGCAAATAAGCAGCAGGCTTTGTTGGTGACTGAATCAATGACAGTAGCAGCTTCCAGAGCTCTCAGTCAACAGAGAGTAGCCGGGTTGGATAACTGCACAGGAGATTACAGGAGTCTTGCTGGCCCTGGGTTCAGGATTCTGTTGCATTGCCCATAGTGGATCCCAGCTGAAGTACTGGGTAGCAATTGTAGGGAAAGGGGGAGCACTAGCACATCAGAGCTTATAGCTGTAGGGGAGTGGGGATCCTGGTCATAGTTCCTGTGTGGAAAAGTGTGCTTTTGGTTACTTGCAGATCAGAGCACAAACCAAGAGAGCAGTGACCACACCTCTCCTTGGATCATATAACCTTGGAAAAATTTCAAACTTATATACCCCCAGAACTAGGTCTGAGTGTAGCAGCAAGAAAGGTCTAAAATTTGGGATAGGGCTTTCTGTACTAGACTTTAACTTAGAGTTAAAAAAGAGCCCCATCTTAACATAGAGTTAAAAGTAAAAAATTGACTGAAAAATGGGCAAACAAGCAAACAAAAGAACCTTCCCATACAAAATTACTATGGTAACAGGAAAAATCAAAGCATAACACTCAGAAGAAGACAACAAAGTCAACACTGCTACATCCAATGTCTCAAAGAAAAATGTGATTTGTTCTCAGGAAAAAAAAAAGAATTCCTGGAAGAGCTCAAAAAGAATTTTAAGAATCAAAGAATAGAGGAAAATTTTGGAAAACAAATAAGAAGTAATACAAGAAAATTATGAGAAAAGCATTAACAGCTTGATAAAGGAAGCACAAAAATACTGAAGAAAATAACACCTTAAAGAACAGAATAGATCAAATGGTAAAAGAGGCACAAAAATTCAGTGAAGAAAATAACTCCTTAAAAAGTAGAATTGGCCAAATGGAAAAAGGAGTTATAAAAGTCTACTAAAGAAAATAATTCCTTAAAAAATTAGAATTGGGCAAGTACAAGCTAATAACTACATGAGCCATTGAGAAACAGTAAAACAAACTCAAAGGAATAAAAAAAGAAGAAAATAGAAGAAAATTGGAAAAACAAATAACCTGGAAGATAGATTGAGGAGAGATAAATTAAGAATGATTGGACTACCTGAAAGCTGTGATTTAAAAAAAAAAGAGCCCAGACATCATTTTTCAAGAAATTATTAAGGAAAACTATTAGAATATTCTAGATCCAGAGAGTAAAATAGAAATTGAAAGAATTCACCAATCACCTCCTGAAAGAAATACCAAAACAAAAACTTCCAGGAATATTATAGCCAAATCCCTAAACTCCCAGGTCAAGGAGAAAATACAGCAAACAGTCACAGTCAGGATAACACAAAATTTAGCAGCTTCTATATTAAAGGATTGGAGGACTTGGAATATGATATTACAGAGGGCAAAGGAGCTAGGATTACAACCAAGACTCACCTTCCCAACAAAACTGAGTTTTATCCTGCTGGGGAAAAAATAGATATTCAGTGAAATAGAGGACTTTCAAACATTTCTGATGAAAAGACCAGAGGTGAGTAGAAAATTTGATGTGCAAACAGAAGTCTCAAGAGAAGAATAAAAAGGAAATCAAGAAAGAGAAATCCTACATAGGAAGATGATCCTGATAACTCCTAAGAACTGTTTCATTATTAGGGCATTTAGAAGGCATATACACAGACAGAGGGCATAGGTGTGAGTTGAATATGATGGAATGATATAAAAAAAATTAAGGGGTGAAACAGAGAAATGCCCTGGGAGAAAGGGAAAGGGAGAGGTAGAAGGGGGTAAATTATCTCACATAAAAGAGCTTTTACAGTGGAGGGGAAGATGGAAGATGTAGGGAGTGGAGAACTTGCACCTTACTCTCATCAGAATTTGCTAAAACATGGAATAAAATACATACTCATCTGGGTATAGAAACCTGTCTTACTGTACAGTACATTAGAAGGGGAAGGAAAGGATGGGACTGATAAAAAGAAAGGGGGAGGGCAGATTGGGGGAGGTGATAGAATAAAAAATTTTTGATACTGGACAGGGTGAAAGGAGAGAGGGATAGTAGCACAAATTGGGGGGGCAATTAGGTGGAGGGAAAAACACAGTAATCACAACTGTGAAAAAAACTTTGATAACAAATTTCACTGTAAAGTCTCATTTCTCAAATATATAGAGAACTGAGTCAAATTTGTAAAAATAAGCCATTCCCCAGTTGGATAAATGGTAAATGGGTATGAACCGGCAGTTTTCAGATGAAGCAATTAAACTTATCTATAGTCATATATAGAACACTCTGAATCACTATTGATTAGAAAAATGTAAATTAAAATAATTCTGAGATACCACCCTATACCTATC
Source organism: Petaurus breviceps papuanus (assembly GCF_028583685.1). Taxonomy (NCBI): domain Eukaryota; kingdom Metazoa; phylum Chordata; class Mammalia; order Diprotodontia; family Petauridae; genus Petaurus; species Petaurus breviceps. The sequence continues at coordinate 14,703,367 of NW_027185698.1, read as the reverse complement.
AGATTAGATAATATGACAGAAAAGGAGAATGGCAAATGTTTGGGTGAATATGGTTGGGCTGTGTATACATTTTTGGTGGAGTTGTGAACTGATCTAGCCATTCTGGAGAACAATCTGGAACTATTACCAAAGAGCTTTATAACCCTTTGACCCAGCAATACTGCTACTAGAACTATATCACACAGAGGTGAAAGCAAAAAGGAAAAGGACCTATATATACATAAATATTTATAGCAGCTCTTTTAGTGGTGGCTCAGAATTGAAAAAATTGAAAATTGAAGCGACTCCCCATCAACTGGGGAATGACTTAACAAGTTGTGGTATATGATTGCAATGGAATACTATTGTACCATAAGAAATGACAAACAAGATGCTCTCAGAACAACATGGAAAGATTACATCAGCTGATGCAAAGTGAAATAAGCAGAACTAAGAGAATATTGTACAAAATAACAACAATATACATTGATCAATTGTAAATGCCCTAGCTATTCTCAGCAATACGATGATCCAAGACAGTTCTGAAGGACTTATGATGATAAATGCTCTCACTTTCAGAGAAAGAACTGATGGAGGCTGAATGCAGATTGAAGCATCCTTCATTTTTTTTTGCTTTTTGATTTCTCTTGGGTTGGTGGATTTTGGGGGGACTTTTTTGGTCTCTTTTCTTTCACAACATGACTAATGTGGAAATGTATTTTGCACGACTACAACGTAGAGCCCATATTAAATTTATTTCTTTCTCCATGAAGGGGAAGGAGCAGAAAGGAAGGAAAGAATTTGTAATTCAAAATTTAAAAAACTGAATACTAAAAATTATTTTTACATGTAGTTGGTGAAAAAATACAATATTAAATAAATATATTTAAAATTTTTCAACTATTGAGAGGTAATGCTCTTGTGGCAAGGTCACTAAAGAATTGTTTGGGGGTGGCCAGGTAGCACAGCGAGTAAGAGCACTGGCTCCAGTGTTGGGATGACCTGGAGATCGAATCCCAGGCTCAGACACTTAGCACACACCCAGAAACACCTGGCTGTGTAACTTTGAGCAAGTTACTTAACCCCAATTGCTTTAAAAAAAAAAAAAAGAATTGTTTGGCAGCCTGAATTTGTAGCTGCAAAATTATGTTTGCTTCACCTCTCTCTGTTGGGTCCATCTTCAGTCAGGTATCATAGGCTTAATAATCTTTCAAAGTTTTCACTCCTAATAAATAAATGAAAAGGTGAAGGCGAGAGAACACTTTATTTGTAGTCAGAGGACCTGGGTTTAAATTCAAGTTATGTGGTCTTCAGAAAATCACTTAACCTCTCTGGGCCTCACTTTCTTTGCAAAATTACAGAGCTGACTGACTACATGACTAGTTGATTTCTAAGATCCCACATCAAGAGATAATCCTCTGAAAAGGCAGATAACAGCATGCACTTAAGTACCCTGTTTTTCACCCCAGGAACCCAAAAGATTAAGTGATTTTATTAACTTAGGGTGTAGAGTGGAGTACAGTCATTGTTAATGCAGTTTTATAAACAGAACTTGTTGTGTGTTTCAGACAAACTGGACTACTAGATCTGTTCATAGCATAGAGCCTTCCACATTCTAGAGGATAGCTAAATATTTATTGAATTAGATTGAATTGAATCTTAGGGAGTAGATAGACAATAGAGTTTGATTGCTCAATGTAGGTTGAGCCAGCTGTGACTGATAGTCTGGGCACAAATAGCTGGTCATTGAGGTCCCTAAATTTATTTGGAACAGCAGCATAAGTTGCCTGCCAATAGTTAGGAATATTGTTTGATACTCTGGCCTGTCCCCAAAAAGACTATGTTGTGGTCTTGCAAAACCTGCAAAGGCAAATGGATTGTGAACCATATGGCCCTCATTTCCTCATCAGCCTTTCCAGCAACTTCTCTAACCCTCATTTCAGAACTCACAGTTGCAATCCGTGACCAGTGGAAGAGCTGTGGTCAATAGGATTCCTTGCTGTCCTAAAGTTGTGTCCTTTAGGTTGAGCTGAGGGTAAAAAGCTAATGATGCTACAAACCAAAGTCAGGCTGGCTCAGGGAACTTTAATGAAGGAAGAGCTCTCATTCAAGGTTAATGACCTAGACTAGGGCATTCATAGACCAAGATCTGAAAAAGAGTTTTTCATTCTATTTGCCTACAACGAATCCAAACTTGGCAGAACAAATCCCAATTTGGGTTTGGATTCAGTCAGAGGGCTGCGCTTGAGGACCTAGAGGCCCACATGTATCTTGAAGGTTCCCCACCCCTGACTTTTTGCTATTTTTGCTGAGGCTATTGAACAATGGTAACTCCAGAGTAAAGATACCAACCAACACTTGCCTGGGAGATATTGTCTCAAAGTAACAGCAGTCTGTCATTTTGGCTTAATCTGCGCTTAAATGAAAAATCCTAGAAGCTCAGAGTTGGAAAGGATCTCAGAGACTCTCTAGTTTAAGCAATACCTGAAGAATCCTCTCTATGACATCTCTTATAAGTAGTCCTTTGTCCTCCACTCAAAGACTTCTAAGTGGAGTCCCATTATTGCTGTTTTTGTTAAGCTGTATTGTTAAGCTGTATTAAGCTCTTTGTGATTCCATTTAAAGTTTTCTTGGCAATGATACTGGAGTGGTTTGCCATTTCCTTCTCCAGCTCATTTTACAGATGAGGAATTGAGGGAAACAGGGTAAAATGACTTGTCCAGGGTAACAGATAGTAAGTGTCAGATGTGAACTCAGGAAGATGAGTCTTCTTGACTTCAGGCCAGACACTGTTCATTTTGCCATCTAGCTGCCTGAATAGTTCCATTACTTTCTAAGATATTCACTTCTACTTTGGATGACTCTAATTGTTAAGAAATCTTCCTTTTAATATAATAAAATACATCTCTGTAATTTCCACTTCTTGGTCTTAATTCTTCCAAATGGGTCCAATTGTAACAAGTTTAATCGCTGCTATATGTAATAACTATTCACATACTTGAAGATAGCTGTCATGTCCCCCTAAATCTTTTCTTTTTTATGATATAAGATTCCTTAACTCTTTCAACCTGTCTTTATATAAATCCTTGTACCTTCTTGTCACAATTAGTGACAAGGGCCTAATATGGTAATGAGTAAATAGTAATGGTACTTAGTAAAATACTTGTTTATCTGTTTATTAATGGATATTCTTGGGTGGGGCATTGTCTTCTTTGCTTATAACACTCAGGCTTCTGGTGCAGTGAAGATAGCCTATTCTGCAGCCTCTGCCTTGATCTCTAAATGCATCTTCTAGCTCAGAGCACTGGGGCACAACCATTGACGTTAGGACTGGAAGAAGGCACTGCCATTGGGTTGTCAGGGCAGAAGACAGCAGCTGTTGTCAATAGCTCTGAGAAGTTTACCTCTTCCTTTTCCACCCTGTGGCTCCTTGAATTTAGTATATACAGGCAGAGAAAACTGGATTTTCACTGCTGGTATTGATTCTTTAAAAAAATTCCTCAGAACTCTATTGTTAGAGAGAAGGTAAGTGAAATAGAGGAAAAGGATTAGGGAAGGGTGAGGGGATTAGAATAACAAGTGATGGTGGGAATTGAGTGAATCATGCTGCCGCCATCTTATGACTCAGTTCTAGATCTAACTCCATTCCCTTTCTATTCAATTATGGGTCTGGTCCACTTTCTGTCTTGTGAGAAAACTCTATTGCATTATGCAAATTATGAGAAAATTTTATTGCATGGTTTAAGCCTAGCCCTGAGTATTTGGGAAACTGGACCACCTCTATCTGCTGCTTAGAGACCCTTAACTAAGGACCAGAAACCCAGTCAGACCCAAATATTGATGGAAAGAGTTTTCTCATAATTATGTATCTCAAGCAACCCATACATCTTATCTTAAAACTAGTCATGAACTAATGGATCAGTTATTATTTTCATGTACCTTTGATTAAATACAGATGTTGGGGTGGGGGGTGAGTGGGAGGTGAGTGGGACATCTTTTTTTTTTTTCTGAATTCAGAGGATCACACCTGTTTGCTCTCTCCCTCCCAACTTGGAAAGTCCCTAATCTTTCCTCCAATTAGAAATCAGGTTACCTAATTTTGTATCCTACTACCTGTACCCTGTTAAATGTTTTCTATTAATTAATTGGTCTTATTTAATTGTTTTTTTTTTTTTTTTGCATTTTGGAGGGCAATTGGGGTTAAGTGACTTGCCCAAGGTCCCACGGCTAGTTTTTGTGTTAAGTGTGTGAGGCCAGATTTGAACTCAGGTCCTCTTGACTCCAGGGTCAGTGCTCTATTCACTTCGCCATCTAGCCACCCTGATTTAATTGTTTTTAATGTAAAAAATGTCTCCTCTTGCATTTGGGCTCCAGTGCTAAAGCTGAGGGGCCTGGTTTGTTGAACAACTGGCACATATTGTTTACTAAATCATTATGCTTGGAAGCTCAAACCTTTGTTTCCTCAATCATTTTCTCTTTCACTTGCCACAAGGTTCAATATTGATCTTGGGCTGTGATGTGGAAGTTAGATCTCTTCTTCAGTTGGTATGATCAGAAAATGCTTCATTAAGGAGGTAGAATTTAAAGTTGGCCTTGAAGGAGGCATAGGAATTGGAGTTGGTAGCAAACTTACAATCTAGCAACCTCGGCTAAGATTTTGAACTAGATGATTCCCTAAGGATTTTAGATTCCCTCACTTTAGTGAGTCCATTGAAATCCTTTCCCAAATTCTCACTATTAAATGGCCAACTTTAGATCAATTAGTCACATAGAACTAAAAGGATGTACTGAGTTAGGGAATATTATGTGTCCTTGCTACATTGTGGTATTGAATGCAAGATCATCTCTCAGGGAAAACAAGATGCTTTCTCCATATCACTTCAGAAAAGTTAGCCAACAACAACTTCTGGACGAAAATGTACATAGTGGTTTCTTTGCCCCAGGGGCCATATTGGAGGTCTCCAATGTTTTAAAAATCTTATACCAATAATGATTTCTGTGTTCTGACTACTTCACCCTTTTTCTTTGGTTACTAGGTGATTTGCTTGTCTGAATATTTATAATTCATCACAGCTGTCTTATTATGGCTGGGAAATGGGACAGTGTCTTTCTCACCGACATATATAATATAGGCTGATTATTCAGCGTTGCACTGTTGTTGTATGGGCAAATTTTTGAAAGGTGATGATGATGATGATGGTGGTGGTGGTGGTGGTAATGGCAGCTAACATTTATGTAGTTCTTTAAGGTTTATGTAGCCCTTTCCCTGTGAGGTAAGTCATATATTAGGCAACTCATGATAATTTTAATACATTTGTAATTATGTAAAAATACTTCTCCCTGAGCCCTGGAGGCAAATGAATTGACAGTTAAAAACAGATCAAGGATAGTTCTTGCTCTAGAAATAACTAATAGGGGTCTTAATGGGCAGCTAGAAATGCTCTGTGAGAACCAGGAGTTTTCTCTAGGAAAAATTAAATGTGATCCTTCTCCCATCTTGCAAGACAAACCCAAATCCCAACCCAAATGCTGATAGTGTGTTCTTAAGAAGTGGGTTCCAAGTAGTGGCTGGATGATTGCTTGTCAGGAATGTGGTAAAGGAAATTCTCCATCAGGTATGAGTTGAAAGAGAGAACATTTGAATCCCCTTCCTCTGATATTCCCTGGGGGAATTCTGATCTCATCCATCACTTTCTGCTTTGCCAGCTTTTCTTGGATTCCTTCTTTTAGGTCCCCAATAATTCTCTTTCCTTATTTCTACCAGGTTAGGAAATAGACTATTGGTGCTTCTTGGCACATTGCTTACCACAGGGACTTGATCCATGATGGGGCCAGCAGGTCAACTGTGAAATATTTCAAGGGCTTTGAAGAAGTCATCAGCTGGAGCTCCTTAAGACCATTACTGAGTAAGTTATTAAAAGTGAAGTTTTTTTTTCTATAACAAGGTAAAACTTTGTGCTCCTTGTTCTGCTTTTGAACTCTGGGAATGCCTTAGTCTGCACTACTTAATAACAGGCACATGATTGCTTTCTGGTACCTTAATCTAAATCACAATGCCAGCAACCAGTTATAACTCCATCCCAATATCATTTTCTGTTCCCTGTTCCCTCCTTCATTTATGGAGACAGTCTCAAGGTTATCATAATACTGACAGAATAGGTCTGTCCCTGTTCTCTTTTTGCCATGAGCTCGCATGACCTTTACCTCTCCAAGTATCAAGAGTTGAGAGGAGAAGGAAAAACTTCTACCAAAGATTTAGAATCAGAAGAGATTTTAGCGATCACCTGTTTCTCATTTTATAGATGAGGAAACTGGTACCCAGAGAGTGGAAGTGACTTTCATAGTATCACATAGGTAGTAGGTAGCAGAGCTGAGATTTAAATGAAAGTGTTCTGAATTAAATCCACTATTGTTTCTACTATAATATGCCGCCTCACACATTTGAATGCATTTTTATTTATGTAGATAATCCCAATTACATGTAAAAAATGTTAACATTCATTTTTTTTGTTTTTTATTTTATTTTTTGGTCTTTATTAATTTGTTTACTTTTAGTTTACAAGATTAAGTTCCATAATTCCTTGAGTTTCAACTTTCTCTCCCTCTCTCCTCTCCCCCTCCCCACACCATGGTGGCATACAATCAAGTATAGGATCTGCAAATACTTTCACATTAGACATTAGTCAGGTTATAAAGAAGGATTGTATCAGATGGAATGAACAATGGGAAAGAAGAAACAAACCCAAACAAGATAAAGAAAAAGAGCAGGTAGTTTGCTTCAATCTGGATTCAAACTCTGTTCTTTCCAGTTCCCTCTCTGAATGTAGACATCTTTCTCCATCATGAGTCCTTTGGAGTTGACCTATAACCCTGCATTGCTGAGAAGAGCCCAGTCCACCAAAGTTGGTCGTCACACATATGCTGTGTCTGTAATTATATATTATATATAATTTATAATATATATATTTCTCCTGCCTCTGCTCTTCTCAGCATCAGTTCTTATAAGCCTTTCAAGGTAAATATGAAGTCCTTCTGCTCCTTGTTTCTTTCTATGTCTCTCTGGCATCTTGTAATTGGAGGTTGAATTTTCCATTGAGCTCTGGCTTTTTCATCAGGAAGGTCTGGAAATCCATTATATCATTGAATGACGATCTCCTTGCCTGGAAGAATATGTTCAGTTTCACCGGATAGGTGAACTTTGGTTGTAACCCGAGCTCTTTTGCCTTGCAAAAAATCATATTCCAGTTCCTCTGATCTTTCAGTGAAGAAGCTGCCAGATCCTGTGCGATCCTCACTGTGGTTCTGCAATATTTGAATTGTTCCCTTCTGGCTGCTTGTATTATTTTATCCTTTACCTGATAGTTGTGGAGTTTGGCCACAACAGTTCACAGACTTTTCAATTTGGGATCTCTTTCAGGAGGTGACCAGTGGATTCTCTCGATTTCTATTTTACCCTCTGGTTCTAGTATCTCAGGGCAGTTTTCCTTGATGAGCTCTTGGAAGATGTTGTCCAGGCTCATTTTTTCATCATGATTTTCTGGTAGACCTATGAATCTCAGATTATCTCTTCTGGATCTGTTTTTCGGGTCAGTTATTTTTCCATTGAGATATTTTATCTCTTTTTCTAATTTTTCATTCTTGATGTTTTGTTTGACTGATTCTTGGTTCCTCAGAGAGTTATTGGCTTCAATTTGGTTGATTCTAGTTTTTAGTGAATTATGTTCCACGGTTAGTTTTTGAAGCTCCCTTTCCATATCACACATTTTTCTTTTTAAGGAGTTGTTTTCTTTAGTGTAATGTTTTTCCAATTTTGCAATTTTGATTTTAAAAGAATTATTCATTTTATCTTCTATCTCTCTAATTTGGTTTTCAAAGTTCTTTTTGAGCTCATCTAAGAATGCTTTCTGTGCTTGAGACCAGTCTTTTGAGGCTTCAGCTGTGGGTGTGGAGTCAACAGTGTCTCCCTCTGAATTTGGTTCCTCCCACTCACAACAGCAGGACCCCAGAGTCTTAGTCTTTGCAGCCTGCTTTTAACCCATTTTGAGGCAGGGCCCTAGCCACGCCCTTCCTCTAGGGTTCCCAAGCCTTTACTGTTTAAAGTTTTGTTTTGGGGCAATAATTACTATGTTTTCAAGGTCAGGGGTGGGGGTTTGGAGCAGCCGGGGTTCCCTCTGCCATCCTAGTCCCTGGAAGTTCAGGTAGGGGATTTTAAAATTTCCAGGCTATGGGTTGGTAGTCCCAGGAGTAGCTTCTGCCACTGCCAGGGGCCCTGCATTTGACTCTTACCCAGCTCCATCCAGTCCCAGCCCTGCAGGGATAGGCCTGGCAATGGCCCATGAGATTGATGGGTCAACTTGCCGCCACGTTGATCAGGACTTGTCAGGGCCTTTGTGCCAGCCCCCATCATCTTCCAGGCCTCTGCTAACATTCATTTTTTTTTTAAATTGAGTTTCAAATAATCTCCTTTCCTCATGACCTTCCCCTAACTCGTGAGAAGGCAAGCAATATGATATCAATTAAACATGAGAAGTCATGTAAAACATTCCCATATTAGCAATGTTGCAAAAGAAAACACACATACACAACTCAAGAAAAATAAAGTAAAAAAAAAGTGCTTCAACTGGTCATCAGAATTCATCAGTTCTCTGTCTAGAAGTGGATAGCATTTTAAATCATCATTCCTTTGGAATGATTGGTACTTCTTTTGCCACCACCTATTCCCACCATTGTTATTGCACCCACGTGGACTCTGGGCCTGAATTGACCCCTGTGTCACAGATCTCCCTTTCTAAGTTGCATTGGACTGACCTTCTGTTGGCTCTGTAACTTCCAAATTTGATTTGAGGTATTATTTTAAAGTTGTTTGAAGGTGCACGTTAAGAGAGCTCAACTCAATGTTCTCTACTCTACTATCTTGGCTTCATATCTAGAAGTCCTGTCTCTCATCTTTATTACCTGTAACTAACAAGGAATATCTACTCTATAGTCTATAGCAAGAGAAGAGCCTGGGAGCTGGAGGGAGGCACTTATAAAAATAGGATCCTAGATTTAGAACAGAAAGACACCTTAGAGGCCATCTAGTCCAACCGTCTAATTTAATAGATGAGAAAACTGAGTCCCAGACAGGTCACGTCACTCACCAAAGGTCACACAGGTAGTAAATGAAAGAGATGAGATTCAAATCCAGGCGTTCTGATTCTGAATTGAACATTCTTTCCACTGTTCAATAGTGCCTCCTAGCCTTCTAATTTTGCTGTTTTGTTTTTCCCAAAGTACTCTTCTGGTACCCATCAAACCCTTCTTGATGCCTTTCTGAAATGTGAAATACCTAAGAAGATGGGCATTTATAAGGCACAAAGAGGGGAGAATAAACATTGGCATCAGGCAAGTAGATTTAGCCTGAACTCCTTTTGCTTTAATTTTTTTTAAACTGGACTGATTGTCCTTCTTTGTCCTCTGTCTGCCCCCTTATTCTTGGCCAGCTGTTGCTAGTCATTTCCTCAGAGAAGGAAAAGTGGCACATTCTAGAATTTTAGTATCCCTGCCCATCCATTTTCTATAATTTGTAAGAATATATTTTTACCATCAGTTCCTCTTGCATTTGGTGTTTTTCATTTCCCTGCTGATGATAGATGCTTGGGGCTCTATGAGAAATCAGCACGTTAGATTGATTACTTATCATTGGGCAAAAGGACATCAGAAATAACAGGGAAGGTTAATCCCCTTGGAAAAATATTTGCTTTAAATAGTGACAGATTCTCTGCATTTAAAATATTTTGTTTCCTGGTGAAAGAAACAGCTCTATCAGTTGCCACAATGTCATTTGTGAGCAAATCCTTCAGCAAGATTCCAGGGTCCACCAATAATATCAGCACATACATAGCAAATCATTCCAATTTACCAACTGTTCAGAAATTGTCTGACCAAGCAAACAGCATTAATCCAGCTCCTTTTACAAATGGCCATTTAAATAGGGTCCTGAACCTTGGGGATGATGAGGAAGAATTATCATCTTTCTGATTGGGAATGGCCAGTTTTTATCATCATTCAATATTTTTGCTCTTTTTATTGGTAACTAATGTTGTACTGCAGTTCAGGTCTACTGATCTTAATCTACAAACTAAGCCATTAGCAGCACCAGAATGCATGATAGTGTGCCAATTAAAATTAGGAGATTCAAGAGTAATGTTCCTTGCCTGTTACCAGTTTGCATACCAATAATAATTTGCAAAGCTATTGCATGAAGAGAATCTTAACTGACAGTGAGCTTTATATCAATAATTTCAGGTGACATGGGACAAAGTGTTAAAGGTGAAATACCTTAGAAGATTAAATACAAAATTGGGTGCTGTGACACTTAAATTCCACGACTCATTTTACTTCCATGTTTTCCTTTGATCATTTGAGGATTTACTAAATACTTGCCCCGTGTGTGGTAGCATGATAAATATTTTGGGTTATACAAAGAAAGTAAAATACATAGAGATGCTTGCATCTCTGTGGCATTAGCTCTTCTATGTGTAAAATGGTAAACATTGTTCCTGGCTTTTAAGTTTGTAGGGTTTAGAATCGGAAGGACCTTATAGAAAAAAAGGGTTAATGTTTCCCTCTTAAAGACAAGGATTTTGAAGCCCAGGGAGGTTTAGTGACTAATTTCACAGAGAGCAACAGAGATTATATTTGAACCCCGAGTCTTTTGACTATAAATCCTGTGCTTTCCATTATAGTATGTTGCTCTGGCTTTGCTAAACTCATAGAATGTCACAGAATCTTTGAGTTGGGAAAGAACTTTAGACTATAACTAGTCTGGCTCACTCAATAATTTTCCAAGGGAATTACAAAGGGTCAATGGAGGTGGAATGTCCTGCAAGCCAGGTACCGTATCTGACTCTTCTTTTTCTTTTCAGTGTTAGCTAACCTCTCCCCTTCTATAAGAAAGCTGCCCTAATTTTTTTTGATGAAAAGGGCTTCCCTTTGAAGCTACCCTCTGTCTGCTTGGTGTATATCTTGTGTGTACATAGATATTTGCATGTTGTTTCTCTCCATTAGATTGTGGTCTTCTTTTGAGTAGTTGCTACTTTTTGCCTTTCTATATATCTCCCACATGTAGTACAGTGACTGCTACATAGTAGGTAGTTAATGAATTCTAGGTGACTGAATAATTGTGATTCCATTGGTTCAGGAGATTCAGGGCAATGACACTATGTTATTTCAAATCAGCAAATTCCCTGCACCTTATTGCTTTAGAGAGTAGCATGAAGGCATTAAAGGGTTAAGAAACTTAGATGAACGTGAGGCCTTAATGGTATCTAAATTATGCCCATTTATCTGTTACAAATTATCATGGGACACTGACTACTATAGAGGCTCAATAACTAAATATTTGTGTAAGTGCTCTCCTTTGTGGAGTTTATAGTAAGTAAAGTTGCTATCTTTGGATGACTAGTGTTTCCTTTTTTTCTCCTTTAAAATATTTCTTTCTGTATTTGTTATCTCTCTCTTCCACAATCTCCCTCCTCACTGAACAACAAAAAATGAAAAGTACGGCTTTCATATGCATAGTCAAGCAAAAGCAAATCCTCACATTGTCCACCTTCAAAAATTGTCCTGTTCTGCAGTCTGTCAATTACCACTCTGCTAGGAAGTGAATAGCATATTTCATATTCTCTGGACTCAAGGATTATCATTACGTTGATCAGAGTTCAAAGTCATTAAATATTATTTTTCTTTATAATGTTGTCATTGTATAAATTGTTCTCCTACTTCTAATCATTCCACTCTGCATTAGTTCATAAAAGTCTTCTCAGTTTCCCCTGAAGTTGTCCAGAGCATTATTTCTTATGGTACAATAATATTCCATTGCATTTTATGCCATCATTTGCTTAGCCTTTCCCCAATAGGTGTGTACCTCAGTTGCCACAGATATTTCTATAAGACCTTTTCTCCTTTCTTTGATCTCCTTAAGGCATAGGCCTCATAGTGGTATAGCTAGGCCAATGAGAATGTGTAGTTTTGTAACTTTGGAGGCTCAGAGTTCCAAACTACTTTCTAGAATGGCTGGAGTGGATGTCTATTTTTGCCACTGTTTTGGCTGGGGTTGAGTAGGTAGACCATTTGGTAAAAAGTTCCATAACAAACATAGCAACTTGATAATAATTGTACTATGTCTTCACATAGTGCTTTATGAAGCTGTGGGATATGATTGTGATGGAATTTCACAAAGGATGTAATTTCCAAAGGAGTTTCAATGCATTGTCTCCTTTAATTGTGATAACAACCCCTTGAAGTACAGGGCAGTTATGATTTTCTCTTTTAGAGAAAGTTAGTTGGCACAGTGGATAGAGTGTGGGCCTGGAATATTGAAGACCTGAGTTCAAATCCATCCTCACTTACTAGACTTTGGGCAAGTCACTTAATCTTTGATTGACTTAGTTTCCTCATATGTTAAATGAGAATAATAGTAACTCCTACCTCTCAGGTTTATTGTGAAAATCAAATGTATATATATATATATATGTATGAATATATATATATTATCTATTATTGCTGTTATTATTATTTTACAGATTGAAAAAATCTGATGTCATATGTCTTACCCAAGTTTTTATGGTAAATATAAATGTAAGCGGTGAGATTAGGACTGGAATCCAGCTGATAAGAGATTTAAAGTTAAAAGGTATCCCACTGGTCATCTAGTCTCATTTCATTCATGAGAAAACTGAGTCCCAAAGAGATTAAGTGATTTGCCCAAGGTCACATAGTCACCGAGTCAGCATTTGAACTTGAGTCATCTGGCTTCAAACCCAGTGTACTTTCACTGTAAAGCTTGTCCAGTATTTTTTCTGTTATACCACAGTGCCTTCTTAATGAAATGCATTAGAACTATTGGCATTTTTAAGGTAATAATCACTAATGAAAACTTGTTCTTTCAGTTTTTAATAACATGGCATATAAAGCTCAAAAACAATGCCTAGAAAATATCATTTAGTAAATGTAGACATAAAAGGTGCATGTAGTCATCTAAAAGAAGAAGTAGGGTTCAGAACACATGTATGTCTTTTGCAGGAGGTCCATTGAGTTTATTTCGCTTTGTGGAGCATTGTTAGAAAGAGACTTGACAGTCTGACCGCAGAGATGTGCAGAACCATTATGGGCTCACTGATTCTTCCAGAGATGCCTGGTTCAAATGTTTAAATTGGCTTTATCCATAAAAATGATTAACTCCCATAATAACCATGAAAACCAAATTTTCAATAGGAGTTAATTGTGGCCTGGATGGGTATAAACGTTAGTGACTGGAACAGATGAGCATATCCTTTTAAGATAAATGCTTGTACGAATAATGAACAAGTACATTTAAAAGCTATTTCATGCAGAATTTTTTCCACAGACTCATTCCCTAGTTTTAACTACATGCAAAACACTGTAACCCGCCCCTTTGCAAACATATTACTGGCAATAGTTCATTCTATTCACCCTTTGCTGCCTGAAGAGCACATTTATGTGTGGAGATATAAAAGCCAATTCTTCCTTATGTATACCCAGATGAGAATCTGTCTCAGGAAGTCAAACTCTTCCTTAAAGCCCATACTAAATGTCTACTTCTGAAGTATGCTTCTGGCTACCTGGGGAACTGGGTAAACAGAAAACAGTTTAAGAAAACAAGGCCTGACCAGAAACATCTTAGAAATCTGGACTGGATATAGAATATAGCTCTAACCTACCCCATTGTTCATTACTGCCTTTCCCACACTTTATGGTTCTGTAAAAGCTGCCTTCTCAGTTTCCCTCACACATGGCATCTTATCCCCCATCTCCATTTCCTCCCTGCCCCCTTTCCCTGGCCCATGCCTATGTGTACTCTCTCGTTACCTCTGCCTCATAGAATCCCTCAATTGCTTCAAGATGTGACTCAAGCACCATTTCTACTCAAGACCTATGCTGATCCTCCAACTGCTAGAGGCCCCCTTACTAATAATCTGATTTTTATTCTGCATATTATTGGTATATGTACATGTTATCTCCCTACATAGAATCAAGCTTCCAGAGAACAAACTTCATATCATTTTTTTTAAATCATTTTATCCTTGGTATTTAGCATAGTGTCTGGTAGACAGTAGGTGCTTGATAAATGTCCATTGATTGATTGAAGGCACCTTGTTGAAGACTGAATACACCTCCTTCATTTTACAAATGAGGAAACTGAGACCCACTGAGGTTAATCAGTGTATTCCTGCTCCTAGCCCAACCCCATCCCATGTCCTTTCCGATACTTTCCTGCCTCCCTATGCTGAACTGAGCTGGATGGATGACTCATTGTGACTTTTTTTTTCCCAATTTCCCCCCAGGATTTGGTCTGATACATTTTCTAGATCTGTTTGAAGAAATTTGTGAAGAGGAGTTCACTGTGCTTATTCCTTTCTCTCTGCCATCTTGGCTCTGCCTTGCCACCCAATTACCTTTTGCATCAGGTATAAACCACAACCTGGCTTCTTCCTGTCTTTCTAGCCTCACTGCCTATTACCATCTCCTTCCCTCCCCTCTGTAGCCTGTGGTGGCCAGTGTGCTGGTTCTTACCCATTATGCTCTGTTTCTTTTCTCCATGCCTTTTCCCGGGTTGTTGGCCATGTATAGAATGTTCTGCCCTGTCATCTCCACCTCTTATTTCCCTGGCTTCAAGACTCCTCTCAAGCCTTACTTTCTGTAGGATGCCCTTCCTGTCCCCTCCCCCTCCTTCTATTGCATCCTCTTTTAAGTGTGTATATAAACACATATGTATACATACATACATACACACATTATCCCTCTTACTAAACACTAAGCTCTTTGATGGTGAGAACTGTTTTTTTCTTTCTTTGTGTCTTGATTGTTGGTTGATTGTTAGAACAAGGGAACCATGTACTTCCCTATAGGGAGCAGAGTGTGGAGGGGGGAACAACTTTAAGTCTAGACTATAGATAGATCAGAGTGGAGAGAAAATCAAGAAAATCTATTGAGAGCCTATGGTGGGCACTCAAGCAGGTGATGGCTGAATTGGGGCTATGGAAGGCATAGACATCAAAGGAGTGTCGCTGGTGGAGTCTCTTTTGTAACTGAATTTGTGTGAGATGGGGGAGAAGGTTCAAACACTTGTAGCTGATTGCTCTTCTTATTCATCAGAATAATTATAAACGTTCTCCTGTCTCGTTGTGGACTCTTAAGCATTACAGCGCGTGGTGAAGATGCAGAAATGATGAAAGTCAAAGTGCTTTACACTTTGTATAAGGTGTAACTAGTACGATTAACGTTATTCTTGTTGTAGCGCCCCTGGAGACTGATCTTGGCAGATGGAGTGAGTCTTCAGGGACTTAGCTGCATTTCCATGGGATCTACACAGTATAGTCACTGGAGATTTACCTGGCATTCAGACATCTGTCTCTAGAGGTGCTACACTGTTTTATTACATTATAAACATAGAGCAGAACCTACCTTTGAGGACCATGTGAGCAAGAATAATTTGTACATTAGTAACACATTTACTTGCCATGTGACCCTGGGCAAGTCACTTTACCTCTACATTAGTTTCCTCTTCTTTAAAATGAGGATAATAATAGCATCAACATCCTAGGGTTGATGTAAGGACAAATGAGATAACATACATAAAATGCTTTGCAAACCTTAGAGTGCTGTGCAAATGTTAGCTATTAAAAATAGCATTTTTTTTCTGGAAAAAATCTGTGTTTTGAGAGTGTTTTCTTAAAGTGTATTGCTTATAGCAACAATAGAACATGTTTGCCAGAAACACTAATGTACTGTCGGGGTGTGTTAAGAGAAGTATGGTGTATAGAATGAGGTAAGTTATGATGATCCTACTGCATTCTGTCCTCATCAGGCCACATCTGGGATATCATTTTTAGTTCTTAGTTCCACGTATTGGAAATTATATTAGCAAGCTAGAGATTAGGATAGTGAAACGTTTGAGAAGACCTTGGGAAGGTTTGTGGAAGAAAAAGGGTAGTGGTTAGCCTGGAGGAGAGAATTTTGTTTAGAGGAGAATATGATATTTATTTTCCAATAAATGACAAGCTATCATATAAAAGAGTGATTAGGTTTGTTCTTCTTGGCCCCAATGGGTCAAATTGGGAGTAATTCAATTCAATTTAAATTAAATACCTACTGTGTATGAAACACTATGCTAGGCAAAGGGGGAAGGATGCAATTTCAATTCAATAAACAAAAATGAAGCAAGTCTTGCCCTCAAGGAGCTTAGAGATATAGAAGTTGCAGAGAGACAGATTGAGGTTGGATAAAAGCAAACATGTCCCAAGAATTAAAACTATATCAGTGTGGAATGGCCCATGTTGGGAGGGAGTAGATTCCTTTTTCCTTTTGTAAGAAATAGCAAAGGGTTAAGTTTCTAAAGAACTGTTGAAAATTATTGAAGTAAAAAACTACTGATAATGAACTGTGAGAAACAGTAGGGAAGTTGAGCTTCCATAGAATCGCCAAGACATTGCCAAAGTAAGATAAAGGAAGCTAGCAGACAGCAGATGGGTCTGACCAATCAGAAAGCAGACAGTGGCCTTGGGGCTCTCAGACCAAGATAAGGACAGATCTGTGCTAAGCCAGTGAGGGGTAAGTATTCCACAGTTATTACTGTGTTTGCTTAATGAACCTCATGTATTATGTATATTATCTAACATACACAGCATAAAATTAGAACCTCAGTAGAAATAGCATATGATAATGTATGGTAATGGGAGGGGTGTGCCCAGAAGAGAACAGACCAATCCATCCTCTGAAGGGAGTGTCTGTATTGAACTAATGGCATAAAAATTGCTTCAATTTTGTATCCCCCACTCCTCCTTCCTAAAGAAGGGTGTAGTTCACTTCTGGCTAGGGTGTTCAATTCCTCTGGATTTCTCCTCAATAAACTTCTTTTGACACCCAGATTTTTGGTATCATTTGTGTTTGTGTTTCCAACACTTCTAACTAAGGCTGGCTAACTTGTCATCTGATGTGTTGTAGAACGGTCTTGTATTTAGACTTGATAGTCTCTCTCTGAAGTGCCTTCCTATTTGGAGAATCTGTGACTTGGTGATCTTAAGAGAATGTTTGGAAGTGTACTAACAGGAAGTTATATGCTCTTTAGTGATGGGAGCTAAATGATAATTAAGATTTATATTTTGCCTTGTTGATTTATCTGTATCTCTTCTCTGTCTCTACAAATAACTGGGTCTCAGGGAAAAAGTATTGAGTGTAACTCCTTTGGGGCAGATAATCTACATTTCAAATAGTTGTATATTTGCACCTCAGATGGTGGGAGGGGGGCTCTAATGAGGAACCTCTGGAAGGCAGTTTGAGTCATGCAAACTTACATTTTGAGGTAGTAGGATGTTACCTTGTTTGGAAGCTGCAGAAAACTTTGAAAGGTCAAGTATATGATGAGGGAGTTCATCAATCAACTCAAACCAACAAACATTTTAAAATACCTGCTGTGTACTAGGCATTTTACTAAGCACAGGGGCTACAAAGAAAGGCAAACCAGGCCCTGTCCTCAAGGGAATTATGATCTGATGGGGGAGACAATATGCAAACAATTATGTACAAACAGGACACATTCAGGATATATTTGAGATGATCTCAGAGTAAAGATTCTAACATTAAGGGGAAAGGGAAAAGCTTATTGTAGAAGGTAGGATTTGATCAAGCAAGAGAATACAGGAGATGGAGACAAGGAGGAAGAGTATTCCATGCATGGAAAAGAGTTAATGAAAATTTGTGAAGTCAAAGGATGGGCATGGGAAGAACAGCATGGAGGCTAGTGTCACCTGATCTCAATGTGTGTGTGTATGTGTGTGTGTGTGTGTGTGTGTGTATACACACATGTACAGGCCTTGGAGTGGGGAGAAGGGGGGGAGGAGGTTAGTAAGAGTGGGAAGACTTAAAATGTAGGAAGGGCCTAGGTTATTATGGGCGTTAAAAGCCAAACAGAAGGTTTTATGTTTGATCCTGGAGGTATTTGGAAACTGTTAACTTTCATTAGAAAAAGGGAATATGTGTGCAACATGGTAAGATTTGTGCTTTAGGGCAATCACTTTGATAGCTTAATGGAAAGTGGATTGGAGTGAGAAGACACCTGGGGCAGGGAGACTAACCAGCCCGCTATTGCAGTGGTTTAGGTGTGAGGGGATGAGGGTGAATCAGGGTGGTGGCAGTCAGACAAGAAAAGGAGGAGTTTATGAGAGATGAAAGCAGAAACTGAAGGTAGAGTCTACAGGTCTTAATCAGGGTCAAGAGGATATGTGAACATAAGGTAAAGTACACAGGTAGTTGGAGTGGGTGGTCTAAATCTTCTGCCTAATGCTAACCTAGGGATAGTCCAGGCCACAATCAGAATGATAAAGGACTAGAAGGGACCTGAGGGTAGATGGGCTTCAAGGACTAGAACTAGGAAGACCTGTATTCAGGTCTTCAGAAAGTTAATAGCTGTGTGTTAATCTGTCTCAGGCTCAGGTTCCTCCCCTGTAAAATGAGGTAAATAAGATTATTCACCTCACAGCATTGTTGTAAGGATCAAATAAGACAATATATGTAAAAGTTCTTTGCAAGCTTTAAAGTCCTATAGTATTGTTGAGTTGTGTCCAACTCATCATGACTCCTTTTGGGGTTTTCTTGGCAAAAATACTAAAGCGGTTTGTCATTTTCTTCTCTAGCTCATTTTAAGATGAGGAAACTGAGGCAAACACGGTAAAGTGACTTGTTCAGGGTCACATATCTGGGAAGTATCTGAGGCTGGATTTGAATTCAGGTCTTCTTGGCTTCAGGCCCAGCATTCTATCTATTTGCCCAGATGCCCCAAAGCCCTATTAGCTCACTTACCCTTTCTGAGTTTCCATCCCTTCATCTATCAAATGGGAGTGTGGGATTTGGTGTCCTCCCAAGTTCCCTTCTACTTCTAAATCTATGATCCTGTAATATCTATATCTATATCTATATCTATCTATCTATCTATCTATCTATCTATCTATCTATCTATCCAGTTTCTTCATTTTACAGATGGAACAACTAAAGTCCAGAGAGGTTAAGTGCTTTGTCAAATGTCACACAGATGGCAAATAGCAGATAGCTCAGGATTTGAACTCAGGTTCTTCTGGCTCCAGCTACAATGATGTTTCCATTACAGTATGAGTCTATTCAGAAAGGAGGTGAAATACAGGGTTGAATAGGAGGCAGCTACATAACAAAGACAGTTCATTCCTCACAGTACTGCAAGGTTTACAGACACTTTTGCCAAAACTGTTCTATTTGTTCATAACATGGGCATTGTGAAATAATGTTATTCCTTTTTTATTTTTAATAGATAACGAAACTGAGGATCAGAGAAGTGATGAGCCTAAAATCACTCAGCTGGTAAGTGTCAGAGCTGGGATTCCAACCTTCCAACACTAGGGAGTCTGCCAATTCCAGAATAAGTGCATTTCCCAGTATCCCATGCTGCATTTGTGTTTTATGCTGCAGAAATGATTGAACT
This sequence comes from Petaurus breviceps papuanus, assembly GCF_028583685.1. Lineage (NCBI taxonomy): Eukaryota > Metazoa > Chordata > Mammalia > Diprotodontia > Petauridae > Petaurus > Petaurus breviceps. Next base: position 14,683,875 of record NW_027185698.1, on the reverse strand, counting down.
TGTCTGCTGGAAAGGACCTTAGAGATCAAATTAGACTGTGCACTAGAAGAATCAGTTGAAAGAACCAGTATGTTTAGCCTGGAAGAGAGAAGATGTGGTGGATAGGGGCGGTTTATATGTTAACTGTCTTTAATTAAATATTTGAAAGGCTTATCATTAAGGATATCCTGGAGCCAGCTCATAATGGCTGTGGAGATTGTTAAACTTTCAATGAGGACATTTACATTTTGGAAGTTGGCAAATACTACAAATCAGGGCTTATTGTTTTGTTGGTTGTTTAGATTTAGTGTAAAATTGTGCCGTGGGTACATTTTACTCCCTAGTGAGCTGAGTGTTAAACATTTAGCATTACACCATTGTTTTTCAAGTAGAAGAATGTATTGTTTTTCTTGGTCCAAGCGGGCAAATATGGAGCAGTGGGTTGAAGCTTCAGAGGCAGATTTTAGCTTTGTTTAAGAATAGAGCAATGCAAAAGTAAAATGAGTTGCTTTTGAGGTTAGTAGGTCTCTTCTTTGTGCACTAGGTATAGTCAAATGAAAGCTGTATGGATACTCATTGGGGGTTTTTGGAGCTGAGATTCTTGTCAAGCTATAGGTCTCTGTCTGCTCTTAGAATCTGTGAGTGTCCTTCACCTTACAGATGAGTGCACTGAAACTCAGAGAAATTCAATCAATCAGCTGGTCAACAAGCAGTTCATAAGTACCTACTGTGTGTCAGACATTTAAGTGACATTCAAGATTGTGTAGCTAGTTGGTGCTCGATTTAGGACTAGAACAGTTTTCCTGATGCCACTTTTTTCTTTTTTGATAGTATGTTAGACTTAACATTAGGGAATTTGTGCCTACATGATTGGAAATGTCTATTAATATCTAACTGAATCCACATTAATAAATATAGACCTACAGGTGGCTAAGTGGTGCTGTGAATAGAGCACTGGCCCTGGAGTCAGGAGGACCTGAGTTCAAAACTGGCCTCAGACACTTAACACTTATTAGCCGTGTGACCTTGGGCAAGTCATTTAACATCAATTGCCCCTCAAAAAAAAAAGCAAAAAAAATATAGACCTAGAAAGAGTTGGTGTTTTAAAATTTTGAATGTGGGAGTGCAAATGCTTACAAAATCTCTTGCAAATACTGCTTGTGGTTCCTAAGAAAAAAGAGGGCTCTACTCAAAATGGAAAAGCCTTCATCTGTGATAATCTCAGAGAGGTATGATTTAGGGTTTATGCATCATGCAATCTCTTGGGTAAAGGAAGACCTTAAATCTTGTTTCCATGTCAACTAGGGATGAGGCAATCTCAAACCAGTTGTTGTCTTTTAATTTCCAGAAGTGATGATAAAAAGAATGACATTACTGGGGTGGTGGTGGTATAGGAAAAAAGATGAGATATTGGATGTTGTATGTCTGCTGGCTGAGAACTCTGCCCTTTATCTTTGAGCTACAGGGATGTTGATGTCATGACAGCTGTTTGGAGATTGGTCAGGCAAAGCTTGGATATCTAGTGGTAGATCTCAAAGTTCTTCTGGGAAACTTTTCTTAGAAAGCCTGATACATTCAATGTTTTGGGTTTTGGGGATCATTCTCAATGAATTGAACAAAAAGAAAACACTACTTTGTTTTGAAGACAAAGCTCATGTTACAGTTTACTTGAAAGCTTAAAAAAACCCATCTTTATCCCTTGTCAGTCTGGAAGTCCTTGAATCATTTAACTATAGGTCACAGTCTAGTTTAATCACCTCAAACAGATGCATGAATCCACTCCACAATCTTGAAAAATGGTCATCTAGCTTCTGTTTGAGCATCTTAGGTGACAGCGAAGCCTACCTTGCAACGATCCTCTTTTTCTTTTCCAGTAGCTATATATTTGGCAAGGTTTTCCCTATAATAAGTAAAAATTTGCCTCCTGTAACTTCCCCCCATTACTCCTTTGGAATCACACAGCATCATCTGATCCCTCTTCCTCATCATAACTTTCCGTATCTTTAAAAACAGGAGTCAAGTTCTCCATATCTTCTTTTCTCCAGACTAAATATTTCCATTTCCTTTATCTGACTTTCATATGATAGATTCCAAGTCCTGTCTTATTCAAACTACTTTGAACATACTTCAGTTTGTCAGAGTCCTCTTAAAATTTTGGTGCCCAACTAAACATAAAACCTAGGTGTGTTCTGAAGAAGGCAGAGAACAAGGGTTTTGCTCCTCCTTTTTTAGTAGAATTTAAGTTCCTTGAGGGTAGAGACTGTCTCACTTCTGTATTCATGTCCACAGCCCCCAGCACAGTGTCTGTAGATAGTTAATAAGTGCTTGTTAGATGTGTGATTGATTCTATACTTCCATTCTAGCAGGTTGTCTACACTAAAATTTGGGCTGCCATGTCACATCACAGACTTGTCAATTAAAACCCCTAACAATTTTTTCTTTTTGGACTGGGGAAGGCAGGGCAATTGGGGTTAAGTGACTTGCTTAAGGTCACATGGCTAGTAAGTGTTAAATGTCTGAGGCTGGATTTGAACTCAGGTCCTCCTGACTCCAGGGCCGGTGCTCTACTCACTGTGCCACCTAACCACCCCTATGATTTTTTCATGTGAAGTGATGACTAGACATAGATTTCTAATCCTAAGGACCATGGAATCCTTGCAATCTGATTTGCGGCTAGAACTCTCCATGTGTGTTGCCTCTTCCATTAGAATGTGAGCTCCCTCAAGGAGAAAGCAGGAACTTTTTCTTTTCTACTTGTCCCTCCCAGCACTTAGCATTGGGCTTTGCACATAAGTACTTAATAAATACTTTTTGTATTCATTCATTCATACTATACTTGCCCTATTGCCTTTTAAAAGCCAAGAGTGGGGCTTATCAGGTAGAAACTGTGAAGGAAACACTTAAAGTATTGATATAAGCTTTAGGTTCTGGGGTCACTAAGATTGGGAAGGTCCTAACCAGCTGAGAGAATACATGGGAAACTTAGGTGGTGTGTTCATCATCTCTGAGAAGATAGGAATCAGCTGGACACACTGTGATGATTCTGATTAGTCAAATTTACAAAGGCAGCAGAAGGGCCAGCAGTAACCATAGACTGAAGAGAAAGGAACAGCTGTATCCATGCTGCTATGAAATCAGTCTTTAATTACATTAACCTAATGAAAGCTTGGCAATTTATCATCAACAAGGGACTCATCATAGGCATTTCCTTGCTCCATCCTTCCAAATTATTTTGTCAGGATACTTTCCCCATCTAGGAAATGCCAGATATTGAAAACTATTTTCCATGGATATTTTCTCTCTTACTATTCTCTTTCTCTCTGGCTTAACAGGATGGTGGAAATCATCTAATGGTTGCAAATTATATGAGCTGTTTGTTCCCTGCAGCAGCTGAGTCTCTAGGGTCGCCCTATGAGTACATTACCATAGTATGATTAACCATCCATAGTTGCACATTTATCCTGTGGCAGTGATCCCAGGCTTAAGTACATATTCTTAACTTAATTCTCATGATTGTCATTGGAAACAAATCTCTCCAGTTCCACAGCAGGTAATGTAGTGCCTCATTCATACTGGGAGTGACATTAACAAATCAATACAGATCTAATAAAGTGTTCTTATGCTGAAGCTTATCTCATGGTTACTAGATGAGAGTTAGACATTCAGCATATTGGACCTACTAAATACCTCACATTTTCAAGGCCAATCAGTGTTGGTGACAAAACACAAGTCTAGCTGTGATGGGTGGGGAAATTGCTATTATCCATAGTTTACAAATTGGTTAAGAAGAGGCTATGATTTGCAAAACATTTATATTTTCAACTGACAGATTTTTCTTTTCTCTTTGCTTATTTTTTTGAGGGCTATAACACCATTGTCTCTAAATTTATTTTTAGAGGAAAAGCATCCTGGTTTAGTGGATAGAGTGCCATATTTACCTTTGGGAAGATCTGGGTTCAAATTCTACTTCTGGCATTGTAAATATGATGCTAAATTTAACTTTTTTATCTATGTGTATTCTGATGACTTTGTGGGGTTTACTTATTAAGTCAGAGACAGGTTTGGATTAATCTAGGAATTTTCCAGGGTAGCAAAATCACTGATTCTTCACTTCAAATTAAGATAAGGGTCAGGCTAGTTCTTTTGTGTGTGTGTGTGTGTGTGTGTGTGTGTGTGTGTGTGTATGTATGTGCGCGTGTGTGTGTGTGTTGGTTTGAGTAACTGTCAGGTTTAGGGTTCAAATACACAGTCACCAGATTACCACAGAATGCTCATACTTGAATGACTTGCTTAGACAAACAATCAGTTTTTTGTTTTTGGTGTTTTAGCTTTTTTTTTTTTAAATGGACCAGTGGTCTAAAAAGCTGCCCCTCCAGTCCCACTTGGGTGCCTTATTCTGGTGAGAAGGGGACCTTGGACTCTTAGAGGCTTTGCCAGTAGAACATATGTTGATGTTCATTCTACCAAACTGGAAAGCTCTCAGTATAGATCCAGCAATGAACTCTGTTGGGGCAGCTAGGTGGCACGGTGGATAGAACGCTGGGCTTGTAATTAGGAAGATTCATCTTCATGAGTTCAAATCCTGGCCTCAGACATTCACTAACTGTGTGACCCTGGGAAAGTTGCTTAAATCTCTTTGCCTTAGCTCCTTATCTGTAAAATGAGTTGGAGAAGGAAATGGCAAACCACTCTAGTATCTTTGCCAAGAAAACCCCAAATGGGTTCATGGAGAATCAGACAGTACTGAAAATGACTGAACAAAATGAACTCTATAGCTATTCAAGGAGAAGCCTTGGGAAATAACAAAATTTGGAGAGATTCATAATTAAACTCCCAGACAATTAATTTATTCATCCACGGCAATACAAAAAGAGCATTTACTAAGGTATAGAAAGAGTATAATCTATGTAGAGGAAGTGATAACAACAACCATAATAATGGTTCAGCTTTAATAAGTTCCTTATGATTTCTTTTCCCTGTTTACCTTTTCAAGCTTCTCTTGCTTCTTGTATCTGAATGTCAAATTTTCTATTCAACTCTGGTTTTCTCAACAAGAATGCTTGAAAGTCCTCTATTCCAATGAATGACCATATTTTCCCCTGAAACATGATACTCAGTTTTGCTGGGTAGGTGATTCTTGGTTTTAATTCCAGCTCCTTTGACCTCTGGAATATCATATTACAAGCCCTTCAATTTCTTAATGTAGAAGCTTCTAGATCTTATGTTATCCTGATTGTGTTTCCACAATATTCAAATTGTTTCTTCCTGGCTGCTTGTAATATTATCTCCTTGACCTGGGAACTCTGGAATTTGGCTATAATATTCCTAGGAGTTTTCTTTTGGGGATCTTTTTCAGGAGGTAATCAGTGAATTTCAATTTCTATTTTGCCCTCTGGTTTTAAAATATCAGGGAATTTTCCTTGAGAATTTCTTGAAGGATGATTTCTAGGTTCTTTTTTGATCATGGCTTTGAGGTAGCCCATTAATTTTTAAATTATCTCTCCTGGATCTATTTTCCAGGTCAGTGGTTTTTCCCATGAGATATTTCACATTGCCTTCTATATTTTCATTTATTTGGATCTGTTTTATAGTATCTTCATTTCTCATAAAGTAATTAGCTTCCAAATGCTCCAATCTAATTTTGAAGGAGTTATTTTCTTCAGTGAGTCTTTGAAATTCCTTTTCCCATCTGGCAAATTTGGCTTTTTAAGGCTTTCTTCTCATTGGCTTTTTGGGCCTCTTTTGTCATTTGAGTTAATCTATTTGTAAGGTATTATTTTCTTCATTCAGGTTGTTGACTCTCTTTTCATGATTTGCTTGCATCATTCTCATTTCTCTTCCCAGTTTTTCCCCCACTTCTCTTACTTGATTTTCAAAATCCTTCTTGAGCTCCTCCATGGCCTGTAAGCAGTTCATATTTTTCTTGGAAGCTTTTGGTTCAGGACTTCTGACTTCGTTGTCTTTCTCCCATTCCATGCTTTGATCCTTTATGTCCCCAAAAAAGGAATCTAAGATTTGACTGCTGTGCTTGCTTTGCGTCCTCTGCTTGCTCATATTGCCAGTCAATTACTTGACTTTTGAGCTCTTTGCCATGGTAAAAGTCTTCTTCCAGAGAGGAGAGCTTTGTCCCAAATTACTGGGGTTTTTGCAAATCTTGTCAGAGGTCTGAGGAGGGTGCCCTCTCTACAGACACCACACTGGAAAACTGGCACTTCTCACCCCAGGACCACCACTCAAGAAAGTGACCCAGATCTAAGCAGGTCAAAGCAAGAGCAATTACCTTTGCATGTTCCTCCTATGATCTGTAGGCCAGGAGCTCCTGAGGCAGCCATGTGGCAGATACTGCAGCAGCCCTGCCTGTGCCACCTCTCACCCCAGGGGCAGGGGCCAGACTGTGCCCTTCCTTTCCAACAGAGTTCCTACTGACCTTTTACTTTCTTTTTTGGCATTTATGGGTTGAAAAGTCTGGAAATTGTCACAGCTGCTGTTGATTCACTCTCCTGGAGTCTGCTCTGGCCACAGCTGCCTCGCTGGGGCCAAAACCACATGGCTCACATGATTTGTTTCTCTCTGTCACTTTGTGGGTTTTGTAGCTCTAAAATTTGTTTAGAGTCATATTTTATAGGTATTTGAGGTAGTTGTGGGCAGAGGTCACAGAATTTCCTGCTTCTACTTCGCCATCTTCAATGACAATAATCATGAATGATGACTTAAAAAATGCATTTAATTTTGTAAAGGCATCTAGGTGGCATAGAAACTGTTTTGCAATGAATTGAATTCAAGAAAATGAGTATAGAATATAAACTCCATGAGAGCAAAGGATGATCCAGTTATTTTTTTCCTTTGTATTCTTAGTTCCTAATTACTTGCAATTGAATTGGATTATAAATTTCTGCATAAGTAATAGAAGATTTACAGGGTAGTTAGGTGACACAGTGCACAGAGTTCCAGGCCTGAAGTCAGAAAGACTCATCTTCCTGAGTTCAATCTGGCCTCAGACACTTATTAGCTGTGTGACCCTAGGGCAAGTCACGCACTCCTGTTTGCCTCAGTTCCCCATCTGTAAAATGAATTGGAGAAGGAAATGACAAACTGCTTCAGTATCTTTGCCAAGAAAACCCCAAATGGGGTCAGGAAGAGTCAGATGTGACTAAAAATGACTGAACAACAAATAGAAGATTTGGGTTTATTTTCTTTTTCTTTTGGTTACTACATGCCTAAATCTACTTCTATTTCCCCTATTTCTTTTTTTCCCCTACCCCCCCAAATCACCCTTAGAATGAACTTTGATATTTTAGAAATAGAAAATTGTATATCAAAACAACTGTTGGCTATAACTCATGTAGGATATTTTACCCTATGAAAACTTTTGAACCAACAGCATGCATTTGGTTTATAAGGTTTCTTATGCATAGCATTTTGTTTGGTCTTTAGTTATGACAAGACTGGCTTATTAGGAGTTTCTACTAGTTGAATAGATTGAGATTAACATATGATGTCTTTATTCATTGATATCTGAATTTTTTCATGGGCAGAATCTAATAAAGAAGTCAGTTATGGCTATTAGACATTTTAGAAGAATTTTTTGATGCATATCTCCACTTGGATTATTAAATTTAAATCATTGCTGCTATCATCTTGAATACTAATGAAACATCCTGCCAGATGGAAGTCTTTCATAAATTTCCACTTTTCTCTTATGGTTGGTTGTAAATCTCAAGTAAATGACTCCTTGGGTGAATGCTGTTGATGTCACCTTTCGTGCCTCATGTACACACTTCCTTCAATGTCATCAGTACCCAGAAGGCAGGCAACTTTTAACAATATGTCATTTTCTTTCTGCATTATGGATCAAAGAGTTGAACATAGGTAGAAGCTCCTTGTTTTGTCCAGGGGTTTAAACTAGGAGTGCTTTGCTTTTATTTGATCAGAAGTGGAACCTGTGCAATTAAATAGTTTGGCTTCAAGTTGTGTGTCCTCTGGTAACTAAAGTTATTGTCTTTGATTTGTCTTTTGATAGCAAAAACACTTTCTTTAATGCTGTTTTCTGTTTGAACTAAATATGGTTCTATAGGTATCTGCCTTATTTTTAAAAAATTTATGTATATGTACATATATGCACACATTTTTGTATATATGTAAACACACATGCACATGCATATATTCCCTCCAGAAACAGGTATTTTAATTCAATGCTATTTTGCTTATCTTTATAAGAAAAAATATACTAGATGAATTCACTTTTTCCTGGAGGGAAATAACAACAATATTCCAACTAAATTTTCCAAAGGCATTTTCTTTCCAATTAAAAAGTCTTCTGATAATGCCCATTGCTCTATTTGATGATGACATTTCTTTAAAATACATAGACAGAGGAACTTTGATGGTGGTTGTTTCTTGTTTGTTTAAAGGAGGGGAAAAGAAATGTAAACAGTGGGCAAGACAAAAGGAAATTAAATCAGACTGTTCAGTCTTTCTAATCCTTGGAGACCATGAGGAAAAAGATGATTAAAAAAAAAACCAACCTAACACAAATACTTGTGTGAGTCAATAAGTATTCCCAGAAGAAATCTTGGAAATCCTACAGGTAGAATAACTTTTTCCAGTTATTGAGCTATTTTCTCGCCAGATGTTTATTTATTGATTTGTTTTCGCCATTAAATCTAAAAAGCGGGTGATAAATGCGTTCTCTCTGTTGTTAGAGTGTAATGCATCGAGCCTTCCTTGAAGCTCCATTAAAATTATATCTAACGTGGCGATTATAAGAAAATGATTAATAATACAATAACAAAGCAAGTGTTCGAGGGAACCGCTGGTGGTTTGAGGGCTTTGTTCCTCCATGCTCCATTTTGTTCTCATCTCTCTCGGAAAGAGGCAAAGGAAACAAATGTCTGTAACCCACTGCCTGTCCTATAACAAGCAGCATCATACAGTAAAGACAAGGGCACACACAAAACATTTCAAACCGATTCAGGAAATTTTCTGACACAGTAATGGTAATTACTGTATTTCGGTTTCAACAACTGTAATTAAACCTGACCTTTAAGCTAATTATGTCTTGACATTTATGATTTTAAACTGGCTTTCCCTGTGGTGACAGTGTGTTATATGCAGATACTAATAAGCACTTTCTGTAGTATTTATCCCTGTGTCTGGAGGGGTCCTAGGGTGCCTGGGAAGGGGCCACTTCATCCAGTGTATGCCAAAATCAGGACACAATGGTGCCATTGTGAAGGAGTGTTTCTGACAGATATTGTGTTGTAGTAATGGTGTTTTGATATAATTTTAGGTGCAGTGAAATCCCTGTTGGAACTTTTCAAAGGTTTGACCAAAGATTTAATGTGGAGTTCTAGTGTAGTTCAAAGAATATATTTCTTCAGAAAAAAATAATGAAATCTGCAGTAAACTAAGCATCCAGAAGCTTTCTGACGATTGTGTACAGGGAGACACCCTCTGGGCCCCAAGGTGTTAGAGGGGCCATGGTAAGGAGCAGCCTTTTTAGGCAGGGCTGATTCAGGCACACTGGTTCACTAATTTATGTCTGCAGAGATCTCGCTTCCCCTCTTCTCTCTCTTAACATAATTCATGAGCCCATCTGGAATAAGAGATCATTTAGCTTAACTCTCTCAGTTTACAGCTGAAGAAACTAAGGCTCAGAGAGATCAAGGAATTTGCCCAAGGTTACATACTAAATGCCGGAACTAGAAATTCTCAATATTTGGTCTTTTAAGGTATTCCATCAAAGGATCATGAATTTAGAGCCAGTAGGGCTCTTGAACATCATTTAGTTCAGAAGTTTTTAACTGCAGGTAGACGGACCCCCAAGGGGTCTGTGAACTTGGGGGAAAAACTTATATCTTTATTTTCATTAACTTCTAACTAAAATACCATTTCCCTCAATTATTTAAAAATGTTATTATGAGAAGGGGTATATAAGTTTCACCAGATGTCTAAAGGGGTCCATGACCCCAAAATGTTAAAAACTCTAAATCTAGTTCAGCCCTTTCATTTTATAAGTAGAGAAAATTGAGGGCCAGAGAAGATAAGTAAGTAACTTTAAATCAGGAAGCCCTGAGTTCAAAGCCTGACCCAAATACTTATCAGCTATGCAACCTTGAGCAATCACTTAACCTCTCTTAGACTCAATTTTCTCATATGTAAAATGGGGGTAGTTTCTACCTCACATGTGTGTTGGGAGGATCAAGTAAAAAATATTTGAAAAGCATTTTGCAAATCTTAAAGCACTATGTAAATGCTTATTATTATTATCATAGAATATAGTAGTAGATAGAATGTTGGGCCTGGAGTCAGCAATCTTCTTGAGTTCAAATCTGACCTCAGACACTTACTAGCAGTGTGACCCTGGTCAAGTCACTTCACCTTGTTTACCTTAGTACTTCATCTGTAAAATGAGTGGAGAAGAAATGAGAAACAACTCTAGTATCTTTGCCAAGAAAATCCCAAATGGGTTCATGAAGACATAATTGAAATGACCAGACAACAACAATAAGATTTTTTGAAATCTGATCCCATAAAGACTAAAATGTTCTCAAAGACCCAAAGAAATGAATTCTTATTATGAAAATGGCTCTATCATGAGTTTTAGGGGGCAAGGCGGATAATTTGAGCTTGGAAGTATTCCCACTGTCCTCTTTCCTTCTCTCATTTTATAGGTGACTAGACTGAGGCCCAGAGAGGTCATATGACTTCTACCCATTCACAAGAACTAAGTCAAACCCAGGTCTTCTGATTCCACATTCAGTACTGTATGCTATATACACTGCTTTTAAGACCCCTAAGTAGTATGAAGATATCAGGGAAGAAGACTACCCTAGTCTTTTGTCAGCAAATGATTATTTTTTTTTTGTCTTTTTGGAGGAGGGAAGGCAGGGCAATTGGGGTTAGGTGACTTGCCCAAGGTCACACAGATAGTAAGTGTTAAGTGTCTGAGGTAAGATTTGAACTCAGGTCCTGCTAGCTCCTGTGCTATCTATCTTCCCCTGGCAATGATTATTCCTGCTGGACTGAAAAGAGTATTGAATATGCAATAAGAAGATCTGGGTCTGAATTCTATTCCTGCTGCTTGCTATGTGTGTGATATTGGGCCCTAGGTTACCTGGCAGGGATGGCCATTCTGAATCAGTTGGGCTCTCTCTGCAGGGATTCCAGAATGCACTTACTTCAGCTTGGCTTCTAATTGATGAAATGGAAATGTTGCTGTCTAGGCCTTGTTCTCTCTACAGAGCTGCCTTGTTGGCAGAGTGCCTGCTGTCCATTAACACTTGCTGGGGCGGGGGGTGAAGGGAGAGGTGGAGAGCGGGCAAGCAGAGAGGCCTTGCAAGCATGACTGATATTTATGGACCAGATGTCTAGCATGGTCTGTAAGATTTTGACCCCTTATGGATTTATTATTTGGGGCTTGTCTAGATAACTGTAACATGTAAAATATGTGGTGGGTGAAACAGCTGGCCAGGTTGCCATCCCTGTATTATTATGGGCCTGTAACGCTGCCAAGAACACTCAGACAGTTATAAATCTGATAAGAATTTACCATGGCATACTCAAGTGGAGCAAATGATGAGTTGTCCCCCACCATTTATGGACAGAGGTTTCCCTAGAAGGCTGAAACACACAGCATACGTTTGGTATGTCACTAGTTAAAAGCAGCACTCAACAACGTCCCATTTAACCTGTTGATGCTATAAATACAAAATGTGTATTTATTTCCCTTCTGAGTTCAGGTCTGCTCTTTCCTGACCCAAATCTTTACTTTTCTGCACTAACAGTTCATTTCCATATTGGTAACAATCTCCACTAGGCCATTGGCTTTGACTGTGCAGAGACAGGTGACATTTGGAGGCATGATTTGTATTTTTGGTGTAGAGTTTTGTGATACACTTTATGGCGGATCACGAGTGATGAGGGAAAAGGGCAGCATGAAGCTTTTTAGGTTGAACAGCTTTGCCTTGCTTAGGCAAGCCCGATCCAAGTTCCCCGACCTATTCAATGACGGTGTTCACTAATTGGGTCGTCAGCCCTGGATGAGCAACAATGCACAGTCCTGCTGACTGTTTGTTTAGCCTGAACATGAAAATCAATCTACCAGTGACCAAAAGGGCACGGCAAACATCATCCCTGTAGGGCCAGCTGCATTTGGCCTTGGCATTCGACTGATCTAGCCTATGAGCTTTTGCAACTTATCAGTGCAGATGTTTTTCAAATTATTAATGGGCTGTTTGTTTCTTACATAAGCCTTTTTTTTTTCTTTTCATGTTGAGGACTGAAGATAGATGGAAAGGCCAAGGAAATGAAATGAAATATGGAGTTAGAAGTTAGGGGTGTTCCTAATGAAGGTCATGAAGGTCATGGTGGGATGGATGCTTGCAGCCTATGTTGATGTGACTCGTTGCATTCTCTTCTCTGATTATAGGGATGTGAAATGCCAGTTAGCAAACACAGAGAGAATAAAATTAAAACAAACAAAGCTTAGAACAAATTCTTTAACAAAACTCCAAGGAGATAGCCTAGTCTTGCTATTTCCACTGAACATATATTAAGCACCCACTATTGCGATATGTACTGAGTTAGATGCTAGTGATATAAGTACAAAGAATGAAACAAACGACTAATAATGAATACTCCAAATCCATCACTTTTTTTTTTTACTACAGTGTCCTATCTCCTTAAGCAAACATTTTTTAAAGCACCTACTATGTACTAACCAACAAGCACTTATTATCTACTGTGAGCCTGGTAGTGTGTTAAGCACTGGGGATACAAAAAAAGGTAAAAAAGAAAAATCCCAGTGCTTTTGCTCATGGACCTCATCGACCAATGTGGGAGACATATGAACACCTTGTGTATATGTAAACAATAAGTTAGAGATTACCAACAGAAAGAAGGCAGTAGGGTTCATGGGAATCAGAAAGGGCTTATCAAAGGAGGTAAGATTTTTTTTGTTTCTTAAAGAAATCCAGGAGAGCCAGGAGGCAGAGATGCAGAGGGAGAGAGTTCCAGGCATGGAGAATAGTCACTGAAAATGCCCAGAGTCAGGAGATGGAGTGTCTTATTTAAGGAATGGCTAGGAGGCCAGTGTAACTGGAACATAGGATATGTGGAGGAAAAATAAGATGTAAGAAAACAGGAAAGATAGGAAGAGGTCAGATTATGAAGAGCTTTAAAAGCCAAACAGAGAATGTTATATTTGATTCTGGTACTAAGAGATATCCACTTGAGTTTGTTGAATAGGGGGTGGTATGGTTGGACCAATGCTTTAAGAAGATCATTTTGAAAGCCAAGTGGAGAATTCATTGGTGTAGAAGAAAAACATTAGCAGGGTATTGAAATAGTCCAGGGATGGTACACTGAGAACCTGTACTAGAATAGTAAAAGTGTTGAAGGAGAGAGGGATCATGTATGAAAGATGTTGCAAGGGCAGAATCAGCAGGACTTGGCAATAGATTGGATATAAAGGGCAAGAAAGAATGAGGAGTCAAGGATAATGCCCAAATTGAGAGCTTGAGAGATGGGAAGGATATTGCAACCCTTGACAATAACAGGGAAGTTAGGAGTGGGGGAAGGCTTGTTAAGAATGATAAATTCATCTCTGGACCTATTGAATTGTTGGCTACTATGTATTAGGCCACAGTACCAGCTGAGACTCATGCAAAGACAAAAGAAGATATAAAGACAAAAATAAAACAGTCCCTGCCCTTAAGGAGCTTATATTCTAATGGAGGAAAAGGAAATGCTCACAGACAAATAAATGCAAAACATATACAAGGTAATTGGGGTTGGAGTACAGTGCTAAGGTACTAACAAGTAGAATGGTCAGGAAGGTCTCTTAGAAGGAAATTAAGGATTCCAAAGCCAAAGGTGAAGAAAGAGAGGATTGATGATACGGTACATGAATTAGCAGCTGCATGGGTGCCAGGATAAAGAAATATTGCTGCTTCCTTTTTCTTAAATTTTCCTGTAGCTCAGCAGTTCGTGGCATTTGGCAAAAACAAAACAAAACAGAACAAAATAAAAAACCAAAACAAATAATCAAACAAACAAAACCCCAATTGTTCTCATTTTAAAACCTGGAAAAAACGTTATGGAAAGTCAGAACGTTTTCATTAGGCAGGAAATGAAAAAATAAGCTCTTGACTTTTCTCTACTTATGTTTGTCAGATCCAGAGAAAATTAGATGAATGCAGACTTGGATTAGAAAACTGATTAGAGAAAGACTCGAAAGTTGGCCTGACAGCATTAAGCTTTGTCTGTGCAAGTTTATTAACAGAACACTGAGTTCTGAGTGTCTGCTTTATTCTTCCTTCCTCATTCCAGGTTGGAAGCTTGCCATTCTTTTCTTTGGTTCTTGGTTCTTTAATGAGTACAAAACTAGGAGGCATATTTGTAATCATTGGAAACTCTCACAGACTTGTAATAGTAACATATACCTGAGACAACGGTCAGGGCAAAATTGTAACAGGACAGGACTGCTAACATTATATTGGGTTGTTGAAAGATATTCATGTATGTGGCATATATAATGTATGTCACATATTATAATATTTTAGAAGATATTACATGGCTAATGGGGGTGTATGGGGTGTTCAGGGAGGTCTACTGATATGGATACAAAGGTACCCTAAGGGTTAATATTAAGGGTTGCTTTTTCACTACCTTGTGAGGCCCCTCTTGAGCCTCAGGGCACCCTAAAGTCTCTTCCCCTTATCTGAGAATACCATAGAACTACCCCCTCGTCCTGGATCACAAAATTCCTTGTCTCCCTTATCCTGGGTCATAAATTTTCCCTTGTCTCCCTTAGCCTGTCCTTATAAAAACAAGCCACTGTCCCTCTGTAAATTGCTCGCCTTCTTCCTGGGCTAACCCGCTGCTTTTGCATCAATAAAGCTCCCCTTGGATAGGAGGAAATCGTCTAGGAGAATTCTTTTACATCTGAATCAGCTCTCCCAAAGGGGCACCTCAACACTACCACCACCCCTCTGGTAGGAGAGCCTTTTTCAGAGTTGTTCATCTACCTTTGGTATCCATCTGTCACTCATCTCTTACCTGATGAGGCTGTAGGTAACATGTAATATAGTGATTGGTTCTGGCATTTTACAGTAATAGATCATGGTGAGGCCTACCAGTGTTTTTCCTTTCTCACCTTGCTTATTCTTGTATGGAAAATAAGAACCTCTTGTCTATGGTACACACGGTGTTTACTCAGGTTATTTTCTCACTGTTCTGTATGCAAAGCTCCTTTGCCCTGTTTAAGTCTGAAGACAGTTTTTCCCAGGGCACTGAAAGAAACACCATGTTTTACAACTGCATCTCCCTGCGTGTTCAGCTGGGGCATATGTGTGCCGTTTCCTGGGCTTTAGGGGTCTATGGTGTTAGCCCTGTCTAGGGCAGCTCCAAATATTTTCACAGAAAACACTGGTCCCTGTAGATACATCTCACACTATGTTATACTAGATGCAAAAAATTATGCAAATTATCAAAACCAGGGGAGATATTTATTTTCCCTCCACACAAATGACCTCTGTAGCTTGTGGAGGAGATCTGCAAAAATAACAGGGATGTGAGGATGGCTAATTGATGTTCCAATCCTGGATAGGAGTTAGGTTTTAAATATGTGAAAAAGTCGACCCCAGGCCCCATATGATAAGGACATCTTTATAAATATTTGAAACAGATGCTGCCTTTGACTGTAACACTGCAGATTAGCATTGTTAAAATGTGCTCTCCTCCAAACAGTGCTGGGTTTTAATATTTATAAAGTTTATTAATCTCCCTTAGCAAATAGACTCTGTTTATCAGCAAAGGGTGGGTGGAGCCCCAGTGCAAACTGCTGAAGGAACAAGCAAGCCAAGTGGGGCCCTGGGCAGCTTCCCAAAATCAGAGCAACTGAATGCTGGAAGGACCTTAGACATTCACTAATACAACTCCTTACAGATGAGGAAATTGAGGCACAGAGAAGTAAAGAGAAGTCAGAGACAGTTTAGTGATAAATTTAGTACTAATAAATGCAGGTTTCTTCTGCCCAGTTCAGGGCTGTTTTCACTGTATCAAGCTTCTTATTAGCTGTGGTAGCTAATATTAGGGTCGTCCCTCACCTTGAAGATCTACAAACATCATATGATGGTATTTGCACCATGCTGTTCTAAATGTTCAGACTTTATGAACTTTTAATTTTTATAAGCCCTTGACTTGTTGGAGGCAGTAATTGGGCTGGTGGAGAGTATTTGTATATAGTGGTGGTGGTGGGGTGGGGGGAAGGCTTTGTTCAAAAGTCTGGCCAAACTTTCTCTTGATATGAGTGGATTTAATTGAGTTTCAATTCCTGACCCAAACACTGTCTTTGCTGCTGCTACTATGACATTGCAACCACATAGAGGAGAATGGAGAACAAACCTCTCACCAGACATTCATTTATTAAGAAGAATTTATTCAGCAGCTAACATATGCATCACACTGGTGATACCACTCTAGGAGAGACATACAGATAGATACAGAGTGCTCTCATTCCTCCAAGAGTTTACTAGGTATGGCTCAAAGCACAAATTTGATATATATATATATATATTTTTTTTTTTTTAACATTGCCATTCTAGGCCCTTGTGTTGTTTTTTGTTCCCTACAAAACATACCTCCATGTTTCTTGTTTTCTCTCTTTTCTTTGAAACTTATCTCTTCTCTGGAATCACTCTTTGAGGACTGTTTTCACTGTTAACAGTGGATAGTAACGGATCAGATCAGTGCTTTATTCTCTGGGGTTCACCCTTTCTTCACTAAGGTTCCTTGTGTTTGGAAATCATAGTTGTATAAGTCAAAATCTTTTAAAAATTAACCAGAACCTAACTAACTAGAAACCTTGAATATAATTTTCTCTTCCTTCAGAGAAAAATGACAAATTATAAACAAATAAGTTGATATTAGTATTTAATGGGAAAAAAGTCTCCTACAGGATATCATGGTATTGGCACATATTCCATTCACCTCAATTTCTTGCACCAATTCTATAATTAGTCTGGGAACTGAATATTCAAAATAGTTAGCCTGGGATGCTATACAATTAACATTGTTATTTACCAGAAATTGATTCTTTTATATTGAGGCAGGTAAATGAACTTCTATATCTTAGAAAGATTTTCAACAACAAACGAAGAAAAACAGAACAAAATCTTGAATTAACCAGAAAATTCAGGGAACTAGGATGCTCCACCAAGTATTTCAGGTATTTGGGACTCTTTGGTGGCAGATCAGCGTTTTCCAGAGTCTTAGCAATGGAGACCCTGGATGCAAGAGTTAGAGTTCAGAAGATGGAATCCTAGTGTTTTGCATGGATAATTTTTAATTGAATGAATTTTTAGGGGAAATTTGAACCTCTAGATTTCCTAAAAGAAACTTTAACCTTGTTTAATCTCTTTGGGCCTCAATTAACTCATCTGTAATATGAGGGTGGCTGGACTAGAGGGACCACAGAAGTTTCTTCTAGTTGAACATCTTTGATCCTATAATCTGTATGCTGCTGTCAGTTGGCAAGCTAGAAAAATTCATCACTAAAAGGCAGTTGTGAATAGAAGCAACTTATAGTCTTTCTCTGGTAGGAAGATTTCTCTGGAAGCAAAGGCAGTCTAGGGAGTTCTCACGATTCTCTCTCTTGCTCCTGGCTCCTTTCTCATATCGTATTTACTACTTTCAAGGGAATGTGATTGGGAAGGTTGTAGAAAAGCTGACCCACTGCTCCTCTTCAATCTTCAGTCTTTTGCTAGTGGCCACAGGTTACTAACTGCATTTGGAAATGACTTGACACCTAGGGAATTTTGGGAGGTCTTCTCCAAGTTATGGATAGGCACTATCAACTTTTTCTTGCCTGGGATGCCCTGGGTGTTGCTTGTCAACCTTTCATGGAGTTTGTCCTAAGAAAGAGACAAACAAATGGGAACATTTTAATTTCTCTCAAGCTAGCGATTTGTATTACATGGGTGTTACAGTCCAGAACTGGCTCGATTTGGGTGTAGGGGTACCCAGTTTATGTACCTTTTTCAACAGAGGCTGATATCACCCCACCATCATTTTACCTCCAGACAAAGGAAATACTGTTCTGTCAGGATGCCTCCCCAACTGTACCAGACCACTCCCAGCCTTGGGAGCAGAAGAATCTGTCACCACCCAAGTCTGAGCAGAACACAATGGAGTTGTGGATTAAATCATTTCAGTCTTGGGTTGGGATTTGACCCGGATAAAGAGATTCAATGCAATCTCATTATCAGTAATGTCCCTCTAAAAAAGAGAATGAATTTGGAAGGTAGTGGGGACTGGATCTTGAGTCTCCAAGATAGTAAAAAATCATTTTTCACGTATTATACATGAGTATAGACTCAGAATTCCTAAATCTCTGGCTTTATCCATATTTATTATCCCCTTCTCCCCTTTGCCCAGTTTTTTTTTTTTTTGGAGCTTGGAAGTTTGAACTTATACCTTTCTAATTGATAAGAAAGGGTGATTATTATTATTAATTTTTTTGGTAAGTGCTCAGAGTGTTACAAAAGAAAAAACCCCCAGTTACCTGGGACAGTTTTAAAGGAGAAGAATGGGAGGGGTTAGTGAGGGAAGAGGAAAGAATAGGGATCTGTTCTAATTTGCTATTGAAATGAATGGCTTGAAGGTTAGAATGATGAGTTTAGAATTTTGCTGAATTGCCCCAAGGCTTTAAGCTACTTAGTTATCCAAGTTGGGTCAGGTGACTAGTTTCTAGTCCTGGCCTGCCACTAACTAGGTACATGACCTCGTGCAATTAATTCACTATTTGTCTGGGCCTCATTTTTCCCATGTGCAAAGTGAGGATGTTGGATTAGATGTCCAAGGGTCATGCCATCCCTGAAATGGAATCTATGTTAAATTGATGGTGAGTTAGACCCGCCGGCAATGGGACGCTCAGCACAGTGTGCAGATTCTCAAGGTTCTAGTGGCTCCATGTGAATCTTGAGGGTCGGATTAGCAGCCACTGCACAGATAACTTGGACGTAGCTTTGTTTTTCTTTTTCCTGGTAGATCAAGGATCAGGGAGACTCATTGAAGCTTCCCATTCACCACTTGTAGTACTTGTACCGATGTGGGTTTTTTCTCCCTAACTAATTGTATAATGTGCCATTTTACAATATAACTGAAAACATACTTATTAGGTATTGGAAATTTATAAAAATTCAAAAGCCTGGGAAGAGTCACAATAACTCCTGTTATTAAACTTATCTGTACTTTTCTCTTGATTCCTCAAGAGGCAGACTTGATTCCTTCTCCCCGCCCCCCCCATCCCCCATAAGCTTCTTTTGATTTAAACAACCTTGGAATGAGATTTACTTGGTGCATATTCTTACTACTCCCTGATATACAATAAGACTCAAAGCCCTGGAGTATATATTTTGCATGGAGGATTTTTAATGGAATGAGTTCCTAGGGGAAAGTTAAACAGTTTTCAAACATCCTCCTTATTTTTTTTTTTAAAAGACTGACATAAAATGGACTACAGGCTTTCTTTGGGCAACTATGTCAAATTAAACCTGACCTTTCCTAATTGTCATTCTAGTCAGTTAGAAACGATGAGGTATAGGTAGTACATGGCCCTTAACTCTGTTAGAGGGTCCGTGCTCACCAACATCCTGGTAAGGATATTTTTTTATCACAACAAAGTGATGTGCCCCAGAAGGACTCAGGGACAGTCTGACTTTCTGACTGTTCTAACTCTGTCGATATGTCAATAATCAGTAGGGGGGCCTATTCCATCTAACCTTCTCCCCCCAGCTCTCTTCAACAGATGTGGGACGGCCTTGAGCCCTTGATCACTGTGAGGTAAGGCTTACACATGCCCGTCTTGTTAAGGCTGGTTTGGCATTTAAAAATAATGAATCCAAACCTAGGGAAGCAGGCGTCTTCACAGTGCTCAATAACCCCTAGTTTTAAGAAGCCATGCCCTGATGCTCCTTGTGAAGTTTTACTTTTGAAATTTTAATTCACTTTGGCCTGCATGGAAGTTGACAGCAAGCCGAAAGTTGACCAAGGGAGACCTCAGTCTGACTGATTTTCTCTTTGGAGGGGAACCCTTAGCCAGGAGGGGGATATTATCAGACTTTCTCAGACACGGCACCACAAGTTGAATATGGAAATGACTGTATAGTTATTGCCTCTTATGAGATGCTTTATCCCAATGAGAAAGAATGAACAGAGTCATAAGGATGGTTGCTGCTCTGTCCACAGATAATGAGTGTACAATAGTCCTGATGATAGGCCTTGTAACCTCAAAAAGGGTACCCAGAGAAAACCTTATTAGTGCCTTCTTCAAATTAAAACATTATTCCTGACCATGTGACTAAAAATTATCTTAAATATGAGTGTTTATGGTAGGAAGTTAGAAAAATAGTTGGCGAATTTTGTAATGTTTATAACCCCTGCCCTGGTGAGTTTGTTACCTTGCTGGCCTTCTCAGAAACAAATTATTAGAGAAAATGCCACTGAAAATGTCATTTTAGTAACACATTTGGCTTTTAGGGAAGTTGAAAGAAATGACAAGGGATTGAATCTAACATTGATGGTTCCTTGAAATAGTGAGGGAAAGAATACTAGATCTGGGGGAGAATTTAGCTATTATGTTATCCAACCATAGTCTTACATAGATAAGGAAGCTGGGTCCCTCCCAGAGAAGCAAAGGGACTTTCCTGAGTTCATAAAGTTAGTGGCAATGTTGAGATTAGATTTCAGGCCTTTGAATTCCCAGTCTACTACACTGAGCTGTCACATCTAAAAGTAAATAAAAATTGAATTTTATTTACATTTAAACTTAGGAAATATTAAAAATATTAAGAGGATCTCAGAATTATAGTGTTATAGACTTTTTAGAGTTGAAGCAGACCCCAGAAGTCATCTAGGACAAGTCCTTCATTCATTAGCTGCTGAGGAAATTACTATTAAAGATTGTTTTTCAGGTTGATTGTATCCCTGTGAAAGGATATTGCTGTTTAATGCTTATTAAGTGTCCACAAAAGGACATGGCAGATGGAAGTGATCAGAGCCATAACCAGTGCCCTCAACAATGTTGTTTTAAAATAGAATTGACTGGATGATGAGTGTTTAACTCTTATCTCATTAATTTGATCCATGAGGATGTCAAGCTACTTAAAATAATTTGAGTCCCAATGTTAATTTTTTATAACTAAATTATATTTGAATAATTATATTTCAAATTATGCTGTGTATTGTACACATAAGCCCCTCATTGTTACCTTGAGATTTGGGAGAAATTAGTCAATTTTTCTCACAAGGTTGATTGTCTTAGTGGAAAGAAAGAAATGTTAGGAAACTGGAAAACTTAGGAGAAAACAATGTTGTCCTAGGAGGGGGTCCATGTAAGCTACACAATAGGCTTCTTGAAGCCTAAGCATTCAGATAAATAATTACTTTACTAAAAATGTATGGGGTAACCCTTAGGGAAAAACAGTTCATAAAGAGATAAAAGCAACCAACCAGGAAGTTCTGTGAGGTCTGCTTGCCTCCTGCTGAAGATGTAGAGAGGTCCTTAAATATTCCTTGTTCAAAGGACGCAGAGCAAGTTTTAAAAATAGTCTAGATTGGGAGTGAAGTTAAGGCAAACTGCCCCTTAGTTGTATCATAGAATCCTGGCTCCCAATAGCCTTGGGATGGGGGAGCACGCAAATTTCAGTTTCCCTGGGTCTGCGTTGCAGAGTCCTGGCCCAAAATAGTCCACATAAACTGTGACCCCTGGACACCAGTCATTTGAGGGGCCAGGGTCACAGACATTCATTTTACCTTCTAACAGTCTCTACCCTTTCATCCTTTACAGCACATTGGGTTAGATCTTTTTGGAACAGCAATAAGAAACAAACGACTACCATTAGGCCTGTTTGCCTTGCTTCCCATACTCTGGTTAGTTAGAAATGTGCCCACTCTGCTGAGGCCCACAGGCCAGCCACCCTCACTTTTCAACTGCTATCTGTCTTGTGAGAACTGTTGCCTGGAGACCAGGCACTGCCCCTATTTTACCACCTCCCGCTCTCTATATTTTACATAGAGGACCTCTTCAAGTCCTGTTGAGTATACCAAGTGTCCTAGGAGGGTTTACACATCCCTGGCAACAGATTATTCAACCCCATAAGATGTAGTCCATAGACTGACTTTTGTTGTTCTCTCGAGTTTTCTATCCCACCTACTCTTTTCCCTCCCTGGATATCAAAACTGGGGTTAGGAAATTACTTTTAACTCCTGTCAAATCCCTGGTTTTCAGTCCTCGACTGAATTTGTAAATTATACCCATCTAAAACCCACTGGAGCTGAGATAGTGATGATGTTATCACTTCCCATAATGCTTCTGGTTAACATGCAAATAAATGTGGAAACAACAGCAAAAGGTTAGGTGGAACTGGCAGGGCCATAGACTTTCACCTTTGTTTTACATTTCTGTCTTTATTACACATATCTGTCAGCAACAAAATAACAGGCCAGCAAAAAGAAAAAGCTATTATTTCTATCTTTGATTTTGATTTTACTAAACATACTAAATAGCCTTCCATCAGCTAGGATGAGAATGACTGCTTACGCTGCGAAGGAGAGAGACTGAATAAACAGGTGAGCTTTTGTCAAAATTTATGTGACCACAGGTGAAGTCACATAAATTGTGTGTGGGGATAAACTGAGCCAGGAGTTAGGTGAATGTGTGGCTGTGACTGGGCCACAAAATTCCATCAGTGTGTTTGGTCATGTCTTATAGAATCACAGAACATTATAGCTGGAAAGGGCCTTAAAGGTGATCCCATCCAACTGTCTCATTTTACAGGTAGGAAAATGGGGCCTCAAGAGCTTGTTTACAGTCACATAGCTAGTAAGTGGCAGACCTGGGACTTGAACCCAGGTTATAGGGATTTACTATTGAGACCTGAAAGGAACTTTAAAAAATTTAATAAATACAATTCTTTCATATTAAAGATGAGGAGTTTGCTCAGTCATTTTTCAGTCGTGACCGACTTTTCGTGACCCCATTTGGGCGTTTCTTGGCTAAGACACTGAAGTGCTTTGTTGTTTCCCTCTCCAGTTCATTTTATAGATGAGGAAATGGAGGCAAACAAGGTTAAGTGATTTGCCTAGGGTCACACATGTCTGAGGCTGGATATGAATTCTGGTATTCCTGACTCCAGGCTTGGGATTCTATCCATTGTACCACCTAGCTGCCTATTGGCAGGATAAGGAACTGAGGTTTATAACAATAAAATGACATGTGCAAGGTCACACATCAAGTATCAGAGCCAGGATTTGAACCTTCTAACTCTATTTCCAGATCTCACTTGATTTTTGCCATACCTATTTCCTTCTCAAGAGAGGTATGTATACTTGAAGTGCCATGTGTGTCTGTTCCTGTTTTCTGTGGCCCAGGAACAGGTGATGAAAAGACTTGGATCACTGAGAATAATCTCTGACTTTCTTTCATCCTCTGTAGGCTTGCCTAGGGCAGAGATCATAGTACCTGGCATCTGGAAGAATAGACAATAAGATACTTCATTTTTAAAAAGTTTTTATTTTTTCTCTTTATTCATATAGCTATCTTCCTCAGGGATAAAGAAGCTAATCTGAGGCACCTTGTTTTTTTCTTTTACTGTCCTTTCTTGGAAGTTGAGGATGAGTGAATTAGGAAAATCCTGGATCTTATTGGTACCGTAGAAAGCAAGTGAATGTCACATTAAATGTGTTCATGGATAGAGCAGAGAGATATCTTGGATGGAAATCCTGCTCCCAAATACATTTGAAAGCAAAGAATTTTCTAATAATTAGAACTGCAAAAAATAAAATAGTGATAAAGTAGATAGGTAGTGAGTTCCCATCTTTAGAGGACTTGAAACAGAGATAGATTGGCTGCCTATCAAAGTCTTAAAGTTGGTTTCAGTTTTTACTGGGTGATATCTAAGGTCCTTCCCAACTCTGGGATTCTGGGGTTCCATGAAAATGTCTACCTGCTCTACTTTTATGGTATCTAAAATTTCTGCCCTTTCAGGTTAGTGCACTGTGATTTTCTGAGAAGGGTAATAGATTACCACTGGTATATATTAGTATAACAGATTAGCCCAAAGCATTGCCCACTGTAAGGTGAATGGCGGTGCAAGAAGTTACTAATAATTATTAAAATTATGGCATTCAACCCCAAGGCTCTTGGCACTCAAAGCAGAGCTGCAGCTCAGATATGATGGCAAAGTCATAGTTAAGTGATGATCTAAGAAACAGGGATAAATGCTCCTTTGTTTTCTTGGGCAAGTTGTGATTTTGTAATTTATTGTAAATTGCCAAGATGTAGTTGAATTAAATCCACAGGAGTGACATTGAAGGCATGTTCTCCTTCCCAATAGAAGGGCTGACATTTTTCTCTTCCCAGCAGTGGGAAAGAGTCTGAGTGAAAACAGTACATTAATTCTGCATGTTTGTACAGTACACACAGGGGAATCTCCATCTTTGCTATTCTGGAATTTACTCCCATGTTCTCAGAGCCAGGCTTTACTTATGTGCTTAAGACTGACTTGCCCATTTATCCTGAACAGATTCACAATGACAGATGCAACAGGAGCTTTACTTCTTGAGACATGTTTCCTAAATTATGGTCTGTATACCCTATGCAAGGACCACATGGCTTTCTTGGGTGATCTGTGGACCCCAAGAATCATGGAGTTGGAAGGGATCTTTGAAGTCATGTAATCAGAGTCAATTCAATTGACTCTGGGGTAAATTCACTTTTAGGCTAGTGGTTCTAAGGACAGACGGCCCCAAAGAAGGAACAACCTCCATTCCAGAAAATTCAGTCCCAGCCAGCACTGATGACGATCTCCAACCCATAAATCAATGGGAAAAAGTGGGGAATGGGGAATTTGCAGATGGAGGGAATGATGGTTGGAGAAGGTAAGCAGCTGAAGAGGAGAAAGCTACTTAGAAGTTCATGTTGTATAACACAAGGCTAATGGTCTGGAGGACTGATGGGAAACAAGCATGCCTGAAATGCCAGTACTTGAGACAAAGAACCAGTCACCTCTTCATGTTGTGACATAGTTGAAGCTCTTCATTAAATCAAATCTTCTCTTTATATGGAGGAAAAGAAATTAAAGCTTTGGCCTGGCATGGTGTATTATCAGTGTTTATAATTCAACAAAGCCCAGATTTTTTTCTTCAGAAATAAATAATGCATTATTGAATGCATTTAAGTAAAGTCAGACATAAATTCATTTGTATCACATGAGAAAAAAAAGTTACTTTTACTATGTAGTCTTGGTGAGATTTGTTTATTTGTTTTAATTTTTAATTTCCCTTTCTTACTACCAAGCAGGAAGCAATTTGCTTGAGGAGAACATAGACTTGGAAAATTCTTGAAAGATTTAAAGCTGGAAGTGACCTTAAAGACCATCAAATTCAGTCCCCTTATTTTATAGATGAGGAAACTGAGGATCAGAGATATTGATGACTTGCCTTGGGTCACCCAGCTAATAAATGATGGCTTTTCCTTACTCTGTGTCCAATGCTCTATCCACCACGTGACACTGCCTGAATGGAATTTTTAAGTTCATTCACTCATTTATGTATTCATTCAATAAACCTTGAAGCATAAACTTCAGACAGTGTAACTCAGTTAGGTGCTGGGAAAGATATGAAGACAAATCAATAACTACTTTCCTTAAGGCCATATCTCCTCTACCGAGATGTATTTTCATTGTGTTTAAACTTCCTTGATGGTGAGATGCCTAGCAGAGTGCATCTGCCATTTTCGTTCTGAGAAAATCACATGCTATACTCACCCCAAAAAAGAGTTAATATTCTTCTTGAAGAATACAGTTTATTACCAACTAGTGCAAGGTGGATAGAGCTGTGGTCCTAGAATCAGAAAGTCTTAGTTCAAGGGTGGCTAGGTGGCACAGTGAATAGAGCACCAGCTCTGGAGTCAGAAGGACCTGAGCTCAAATCTGACCTCAGACACTTGACACACTTACTAGCTGTGTGACCTTGGGCAAGTCACTTAACCCTAATCGCCTTGCCATTCCCCCTCCAAAAAGAAAAAAAAAAGAAAAAAGAAAAAAATAGTCTTAGTTCAGATCTGGCCTCAGACATGGGCAAGTCCCTTAGCCTCTGCTTCAGTTTCCTCCAGTATAAAATGGGGATATTAATATCTCCCTCCCAAGGTTGTTGTGAGAAATAAATGAGATGATATGTGTAAAGCACCTGGCACATAATAGGCCCTTAACAAATGGTTTTCCCCCCTTCTTTCCTGCCAAGACAAGTAATTGGACAATGAGACACATAAGTGTGTTCTATCATCTATATGATTTCTACGTCTGGTTATGAAGTTCCTGACAATGAAGTACCCCTGGAATGCATCCTTTTCATTAACAGAGCTGTTACTTTGTGCATTGAAAGCAGGCACATCTGCATCTCTGCATAATGAAGGTAAAGAGCAGGGAAGGATTTCCATTTACTATTCAGGATTTATGTGTTTTATTGCTAATTTAGTGGAAAATCCCAGATTTGCAGTAAGGGAGGAAGAGAAACCAACTAATTTTACAGAATGTGAATTGAAAAACTTGCAGGAGAGGAAGTCATCACTAAACTATGGTTCTACACACCATTAGCTTGAGTCAGGAATGCTGCAGTGACTAACCACAGGAGTGAGTCCAGGACTTGATTATAAGAAGCTAAGTAATCATAGGGTTCTTTTTCAATCTGTGCTTTTCTTTTTGTTAGATGCCTCTCCCCGTCTTAGTCTATACTAACAATTTTCATACTTTGTATATACTATCTAGTATGGTTCTCTGAATTTTTCATGTGTCACTCTCATGGTAAGCTATATTTGAGACTTCCTTTGTATTTCAAATACTATTTGAGCTAGGTAGTACCTGTGTAGCTCAGATAAGCTGTATTTAGAAACAAACTAGAATACAGAACATAGACTCGGTACTATTGCTACTGGCATTCCATTCATTTATTCAGTCACTCTCTTATTCACTATTTGAATAAGAAAGAGTTTTTGGGTGCTATGTGCCAAATATTGTGCTAAGCCTTTTCAATAGACATTAAATGCTTACTGTTTATAAGGCTCTGTACTAGGTCTGAACATAATATTAATGGGGCAGATTCTTTTTTCAAGGAACATGTTGATGAAGACATTGTGGCAGGAGAAATATAATGAATAACTATGCTGTAAGGGCGAGTAAGATAAATGGAAAAGTCCAATAAAATGCTATGGGAGTCCCGCATGGGCCACACAGGCACAGACTGGGCTGGAGGAGGCCTCAAGGGATTGAATCACTGGCCACTGTGGCGGTTTCCAAACTTCTCAACCCACAAACACCAAAGACAAAGTAAAAGGTCAGTGGGGAAACTCTGCTGGACCTGGTTGAGAGAAGAGCATGGTCCCTACCTACCAGTCAGTGGAGGTGGTGGTGACTATAGCAGCCCCAGCAGCAACAACAGCAGCAGTGGGGGCTGCTTCCAGAGCTCCAGGCCCACAGATGGTGGGGGGACCAAGAAACTGATCAGAGGGCAATTGCAGGAATCTCTTTGCTGGTGCTAAGGCAGGATTCTCTTACTTTGCCCTGCTTGGATCTGGGTTGCTGTCTTAAGTGGCAGTCCTGGGTTGAGGAGGAGTGCTTGGCATGGCAGAGCTTATGGCAGCTATGGAGAAAGAGTCCTTCTCATAGTCTGAGGCAGGTGCCTAAAAGTAACTCTAACAACTGTGCAAAATCCAAGAAATTTGGGATACAGCACTCTCTACTCTGGAAACAGAATTCTACCATGACCAAGAACTCAAAAGTCAAGTAATTGGCTGGGAAAATGAGCAAGCACAGGGAAAGAAATCAGACTATAGAATCCTTCTTTGGTGACAAAGAAGATCAAAACATAGAACCAGAAGAAGACAACAAAGTAAAAACTCTTGCATCAAAAGCCTCCAAGAAAAATATGAATTGATCACAGGCCATGGAGGAGCTCAGAAAGGAGTTTGAAAATCAAATAAAAGAAGTAGAGGAAAAATTGGGAAGAGAAATCAGAGTGATGAAAGAAAATCATGAAAAATGAGTCAACAGCTTGCTAAAGAAGACCCCCGAAAATACTTAAGAAAATAACACCTTAAAAAAATAGACTAACTCAAATGACAAAAGAGGTCCAAAAAAACCAATGAGGAGAATAATGCCTTAAAAAGCAGAATTGGCCAGATGGAAAAAGAAGTTCAAAAGTTCTCTGAAGAAAATAATTCCTTCAAAATTAGAATGGAGCAAATGGAAGCTAATGACTTTATGAGACATCAAAATATTATAAAACAGATCCAAAGATAAAATAAAAATAAAAGACAATGTGAAATATCTCATTGGAAAAACCACTGATCTGGAAAATAGATCCAGGACAGATAATTTTAAAATTACTGGACTACCTGAAAGCCATGATCATAAAAAGAGCCTAGACATCATATTTCAAGAAATTATCAAGGAAAACTTCCCTGATATTCTAGAACCAGAAAGTAAAATAGAAATCAAAAGAATTCACCAATCACCTCTTGAAAAAGATTCCAAAAAGAAAACTCCTTAGAATATTATAGCCAAATTCCAGAGTTCCCAGGTCTAGGAGAAAATGTTACAAGCAGTCAGGAAGAAACAATTTGATATTGTGGAAACACAATCAGGATAACAAAAGATACTAGTAGCTTCTACTTTAAAGGTTCAAAGGGCTTGGAATATGATATTCTGGAGCCCAAAGGAGCTAGGTTTAAAACTAAGAATCACGTACCCAACAAAACTGAGTATAATACTTCAGGGGAAAATATGGATTTTCAATGAAATAGAAGACTTTCAAGCATTCTTGGTGAAAAGATCAGAGTTAAACAGAAAATTTGACTTTCAAATACAAGAATCAAGAGA
Source organism: Petaurus breviceps papuanus (assembly GCF_028583685.1). NCBI lineage: Eukaryota > Metazoa > Chordata > Mammalia > Diprotodontia > Petauridae > Petaurus > Petaurus breviceps. Next base: position 14,654,959 of record NW_027185698.1, on the reverse strand, counting down.
AACATGAAAAGGTAAACAGGAAAGAGAAGTCATTAAGGCTGAACTGTTTACCCTACATGGAAAGACAATATTTGTTACTCAAAATTTTCTCAGTATTAGGATAATTAAAGGGCATATCTATCTGTCTATCTTATCTATCTATCTAATCTACACACATATACATACATATATGTATGTATGTATATGTGTGTATATGTATACATAGAGGGCACAGGGTGGATTGAATATGAAAACATGATATCTACAATATAAAATTAAGAGGTGAGAGAGGAATATATTGGGAGAAGGAGAAAGGGTGAGATAGAATAGGGTAAATTATCTCACATAAAAAAGGCAAGAGAAAACTTGTTACAATGGATGGGAAGAGCAGGGAAAGACTGATTAAGAGACTTTAGAATAATCTAGGGAAAAAGAATTAAGGGCCTGAGCTGGGTTGTTGCAGTGGTAATCAGGTGATTGGGGGATTCTTTTGATTTCTATTTTTCTTTCTGGTTCTAGAATATCAGGGAAGTTTCCCTTGATAATTTCTTGAAAGATGATGTCTAGATTCTTTTTATGATCATGGCTTTCAGGTAGTCCAGTAATTTTTAAATTATCTCTCCTGGATCTATTTTCCAGATCAGTGTTTTTGCCAATGAGATATTTCACATTGTCTTTTATTTTTAATATTTTTAATTTTAATTTTATTTTATTTAAGAGTAGAGAATAGATGCAAAAGATAAGAGCAGATGAGGAATTGGAGGACTTGGCAAATATGTGGGAGGTGTGAGGGAGAGGTATAAGTCAAAGACAACTCCAAAGTTTCAAGCTTGTGTGATTAGAGTTTGGTGTTGACACCAATGGAGAAGTTGGGAGTAATAAAGAGGTTGGGGGAACACCTAGTTAGTTATAAAATTTCTGGATTTCCACTAATTCAATCTTGTATATGAACCATGACTCTTCTAGGCTTCAATGTCCTCATCTATACAATGAGAATTAGATTAAAATCACCTTTTAAGACCATCCAGTTCTAAAACTAGGATTTCATTAATACCTTGATTATATAACTTTGTTTCCTTGGATGAGAGGAAACATCTGCCAGTCACATGTTTAAGAATTACTTGGTTACTTTTAAAAATAAAAGCATTTGACTCTATCAAAGTCTGGGTAAGATCACCAGGTGACTTGGAGAAAGAAAGTTAGCTTCCCCACTGTTGCAAAGCATTCAGTAAAGACACTGGTTGGCTAATTAATTGTCCCTTCCCCATCCCTTACTTCCTTTCTATTTTCAGAATGGTAGGTGGGAAAGGAGATATAGTGAAAGAAAGGAAGAGAAATTAGTCAGTTTGTACTTGACCAGAAGCAGTGGAAACAGAATTAAAGTCTATTCTGTATTTACTTAACTGCAAACATATTATATTTACTCAATAACATATAAACTATAAATTGTCTCCCTTTTGTATTAATGTTTGCATCTCTTGGCATGGTATTTTGTATGTAATACTACAGGTGATTAACAAAATGCTGATTGATTGATCATGTTAAGAAAAACAGAAGAAGAACCCAAAAGTTGTTATCTTTCTCTCTCCCTGGCAAAGATTGTCAGTAAGACTTCTGAGCCAAGAATTCCTTGAGTTTCTCATAGTATTTTGCCTGCAGCTTTCTTTTCCACTAATTTCACATTCTTCTGTGTTGTAATTATTTGAGTACCTGGTTTTATCCCAACTAAATCATACAGTCATAGATTCTATGACTGAAAGGTCCTTTTGTGTCTTAATTTTTATAGATAAGGAAACTGAGACCTAGAGGAAGTGAAATGATTTACGAAGGTCACAACAGGTAGAAAGCAGTAGAGACATTAGAAGCCAGGTCCTTCGACTACAAATCGAGGGTCTTTGTACTGCACCATGTTACTTTTCCTTCACATTTTTTGCCTCTTTTTCTATCTCTATTGCTTAGTTCTGTGGCTGGCACTTAGTAGGCACTTAATACATGTTTGTTGTTGTCTGTGTCAAATCTATATTTTAGCCTTGCAGTACCTTGCATATTTTCAACATTGGATAAATGTTTATTGAACTGATTTGATTCAGTTGGAATAGAGGATATATAAAGTTACTTTCAGCTTAAGCATTCAGTAACTCTAAGACTTGGATTCTATGCCACTTTTTTTCAAGACACAGGAACTTACAAGGTCCAAAAGTGCCCTAAGGGTCAATATTAAGGGTTGCTTTTTCAGTACCTTGGGAGGCCCTCCTGAGCCTGAGAGTGTCCTGGAGTCTCTTCCCTTATCTTGAATTACTGTAAAACTTCCTCCTTGTCCTGGACCATGGAATTCCTTGTCTCCCCTCATCCTGGGTCATAGAATTTCCTTTATCTCCCTTATCTTGTGTCATTCATCTTCCTCATCCTGTTCCTAAATCTCCAATCCCCATTAGAAACCCTAAAAATTACATTGCCATCTGTGTAGCTTTCTGTCTAATATGTCTGGTCCTTTTCCTATATCAGAGTCCTTTGTTTAGCCTCTTGCTAAATCTCAGGCCCATATGCTTTTGTGTCAATAAAGCTCCCATTGGCTGAAGAGAAGGTCTAAGTGAATTCTTTCAAATATGAACCAGCTCTCCCAACTCTGACATCAACACTACTTTGTTCCTTGGCGCTGTTGGCTGGGCAAGGTACAGGATCATTCTTGGGTAGACTGGACAGTCTTTCACTTCATCCCTATAATCTGGCCATTGACCTTTGTTTGTCTAAGATTACACAGTGATTCAGTGTACTTAGGTAATTTAGTCTGGAAGATTCAGTAATATTGGAGGAACATAATAGTTTTCAAGAACAAAGAAGCTTGGGTACAAATTATTATCTTTGCTTTTTTAAAGGACAGAGTATAGATGTCCTTAAGCACATCCATTAGGTGTCCCTAACTTTAATCTGGCATAGATAACTGGAATGGGAAGTTATTTGAATTCTGCTAAAGCTTTCCTGAACTTTTTGGTCTCCACAGGGATTAAAGTCTGAAACAGTTTCTAAATGCCCTGAAACCTTATTCTTTTATTTTCTGTCACTTAAGATTAATTTAAATAAAAAGATTGTGTTTAAGTAAGGCTTCATGGCAGAGAAAGTGTTAAGACCCATGAATTTTGACACTGCTAAAATTTTTATTTTCTTCTCCATGAAATTTTAATAAATCAATGAACAAATGGGGTTGGTGTGATGGAGTCATAACCTGCAAATCTCTCCCTGTCAGTTCCATACTTGGATGATTATTAACTATGCCTAAGTAATGTGTCCATGCAGAATGATCCTAATTTATAGCATGCAAGGAACACCTCACTTGTTTAATTGGTCTAATACTAGAGGGTTGTAGAATAGATATTTGAGTGCTAATTATTTACTGAGTATTGGTACCAGAATTAGAATGCTCAATTATAGTTTGCATCAGAAGCCATTATAATGGGGAGGAGATGAGATTCCTCTGAACCTTAAAGTCTGACAAGTGAATATGTGAAGAAAATTCAACTTGCTCAAGAGATAATGATTTAATGGTATAGACCTACTGATATGACTACTTTCTCAAGTATTTAAAATTTTGTGAGAATTATCTACACATAGAGGGGCAGCATGGCATCATGGGTAGAGGCATGACTTAGGAACCAATGGGACTTGGTTCAAGTCCTGCTTCTGACGTGCTGAATGTGTAACCCTTGGAAAGTTACTTAAACTTTTAGCACTCTAGGCAACTCACTAAGACTGTAAATTGGAAAGTGCCACCCTGCGTTGGTAGATATTTCTTGGCCAGGGAGTTCCCCGTGGCAATGAAACCCAGGATTGTTCCCTATTTGTGATCTATACCTGTATCCTTGATGAGGATATTAGTATAAATATTCAGGATTTAGCCAACAGTATTTCACAATAGACCCCATAATAAATATATAGAATATAAGAATGTCAGGTGGGAGAGGGGAATATAAGCTAATGGGTAATGATATAAAGATGAACAGAAGGGGAAAGAACATTAATAATGTATTTTTAAAATAGAAGAAAACCGAAAGAAATTCAGAATAGCATATAAACAGGGTAACTGTTGCTACCTTGCACAATTTAATTTGTGCTTAAAAAATAACTTTGCATGACATAGGCTCAATTTCATCCTTATTTTTGTTCTTTTTTGCTAATGACAGTGTTTCTGTGTGCTTATAACTGCAAAGTTCATATATTAAAAAAATACAAGAGCCCACTATATGTGTGTTTGTGTGTATGTTTCTTTGTGTGTACATGATTCTAACCAGCAAACTTCAGTGCATTGGGTAGATCCTTAGAGTATTTACAGAAAGAGGTAGAGGAGAACTGTGCAGCAAGACTGGATGTGAATGAATTGTAATATTCACTAATAGTTGGATCCATATTAGTGAGAGGAAAGAATAAGAATGAGAGATTGGGGGAAAAGTCTTAATAAAAATTGGGGCAGGAACAACAATGCCAAAATAATTAAAACTGAATTAAGTGCTATAAAATTATAAAGTCCAAGCTTGATCTCAAAGAGGAGATATGGTAAGGTACCTCCCTGATCTTTGCAGAGGTGGAAACTATGAGTTTGGAGGATGACTTACTATGTCTGAATTTTTTGATACGTCATTTAATTTATTAATTGCTTTAAATTATAATTGCTTTAAAAAGTTTTCATTATGAAGGATAGCTTTCTGGGAAGAGGAAAGTGAATACAATGGAAAATATAGATGATAAAGAATAACAATAATAGCATTTATATAACATTTTAATGTTTACAAACTTTTATGAATATTAATTCAATCAAGCTTTATAATAATCCTAGGAGGTAGGATTATTATCTCTATTTTATAGATGAAAAAGTGAGATAAATAGAAGCTAGGTGACTTGCCCAGGGTCTCACAGTTATTAAGTGTCTGAGGTTTGATTTGAACTCGGGTCCTTCTAACTCCAAGTCTAGCTGTATAGCCACTATGACACCTAAATATAAACACAACTTTATTTTTTAAAAGCCAAAATTAAAAAAAAGTGTAGATATTTTCAGAAACTCCACTGACCTTTAACTCCTTTAAGTTCATCCTTAATCTGATTGAGCACATTCTTGAATGAGAAAGCCATTGGGATAATGTAAAGAATGAAATGGTGATCACTCACAACCTAATGACAGGATGTTTGGTAGAATGGAAAGAATGCTAATCTTTGAGTCAAAGCTTTGGGTTCAAATGCCAGCTGTACTATTCACTAACTGTGCAACATTATGAAACATCATCTCTACTCTCTGGGTCTCTGCTGTAAAATGATAAGAGTTAACTACATGAACTCTAAGGTTCTTTCTAACTCGATTTTTTTTTTTTGTTCAGGGATGGATTAGAGAACATCAAAGAAAAGATGTAGGTTGAAATGAATAACAATTCAATGAGATTCAGAAAAACAAGTTTTAGCCCCACACTGTGACTAATTATCTCTGCATTCCATGAGAAGTCATATCTCAGGGCTTCATTTTGGTTATCTGCAAAATGGAGAAGTTGAGGGAAGGTGGGCTAGTTGATTCCACCCCTATGATTCTAAGAAGTAGAATGTAAACTATATTAATTTACATATTCTACATAGTAAAATATTAATAAACAGTGGTGGGAAAACCCCCACACTCTGAGCTGAGAGATTGAGGAGACAGGTTTTTCTCATTTAGCTCCCATAATCCTGTGAGGTGGGGGGGGGTGTCAGGAAATGACACCATAAAGAGTCAGGGGAGAATACAATAGAGAAAACAGAGATAAAATGTCATTAAAAAATTTAATCAAACTGACTTTAACTTAAACCAAATGAAGAATCCTCAAGTTTGATCAGTGGGCAATTACCTCTGCTTGGGAAGCCAGGTAAGGACCTCTGCCTTTTCCTTTCTTCCACTTTATCTCCCACAAGCTGATATTATACAGCTTATGATCTTCTTTAGCAGAAAGAGTAAAGAAATGATAAAGCTAGAATAAATGGGAGGTTTAGTATCTTTGGGGAAGAGGGGGAGGCTCTTTTTTGTTCTTGAATCCCCAAGTATTTCTGTTCCTCTCACATTTCCATTCCTTTTTTTTACCTTTGCCTCTGACCTCCTGAACTACTAGGGATATTATCACACTCTAAGCCACTTTCTTTTTGTCTAGGAATGTTCTGTGAAGACTCTAGAAAGCTATCCTAGCTTTTCCATATTATTTCATGAGTAGTTTCATTACTGGTGACAAAACTGATACTCTCACTTTTCATAGAATGATGTCATTTTAGGAATGGAAGGATTTTTCATAGCATAGTACCTCTTTTATGCTGTCTGCCTCCAAAGTGTTTCTGTGTGAGTGACCTGGGTTTTGGCATGCCAGAAAGGGAAGATAAAGGAAAAGTGCGTCATGAGAAGAGTTATAATGCAACAGAAGGAAAGAAATAGGGTAAATTCACCATTCACCCTTCTTCATGATGAGCTGTCTCAAGTGACAGGTGAGAATATCAAGTGGGAAGATCCTCTAATTTCAGAATTCCAGTTTGAGTGAGACTGAGTTTGCAACCTCTGCTAAGTCGTTTTTAATTCCTTGAATTCCTGTAGGATCCCTGAGTGTCTGATGACTGGCCCTGCTCAAAGCTTGATTTGAGCTTCAGTTGTAAACTGTTATGCATTGCCTACATGCTCCTTTGCCCAATTGCAGAAGGAGTAGCTGATAAACTCGAATTCCTGGCTTCAGAGCATTTTATGGACTGTTTGGGGATTGTTGGGCCTATCTGAGGATGTGGGTGTATGGCTCAGCTATAGATATTTTTATTATGACTTAATTTTATTGCTTTATTGATTCCATGTCAAGAAATATTGCTCAGTGTAGTTAGGCTTGTTTTGTCTATCTGTGGGTGGGGAGTCAATTCTGTTATGCCAAAGTCATATGAGTAGGGTCCTGTGAAATGTCACAAGTTTATGAAAGAGTCAGGGTTTGCCAGAGGTTGGGGTTCAAGAGCTGATTCTTATGGGTGAATTCACAATAATTCAGAAACCTATATACCAATCCCTGAGAGAGAGGTGGGACTGAAAGATAGGAGGATATTAACTCTCAGAGAACCATAGAAAGCATGATGCTTCCTCAGCCCTTTTGCCCAGGGGGTATGGATGCATAGAATTGCTGTGGTGAGTTCATCACCTCCAGTTTCTTCTTGTCAAATAGAATCACGATAGCATAAGGCTTCTTAATCTTTCTGTATGTGTGTCTTAGGTTCCTTTGGCAGTCGGGCAAGGCCTATTGACTCCTCAGAATTATGTTTTTAAATGCATACTATAACATTCATAGGATTACAGAGTTAACCTATAATAAAATACAGTTATCAAAATATTTTTAAAACTGTTCTCAGATTCTAGAATTCCTGAGATAGTGAACAGGTCTTAGCATCTGGCTGCCAAGATCTTTCTAATCTGCAGTGAAAGTGGTTTGTTAATAAGTGTACAAACAGAGAAACAATTTGTCCATTTGTATATGTGCTTCCTTAGGCTCAGCTTTCTTCATCATCCCGAATATAAGCTAAATATTTTGCATTACTCTATCATTTCCCTCGCCTACAAAATCTCAATCTCTTTCCTCATGATAGAATATTGCTCTTTGTCTATGACAGTCTCTCTGTCTGTGTCACAAACACGCACACACAAGCTGCAGTAATTCATTTCCCTTTTCCATGTATTTCTGTCTACTCTGTGTGGCTGTGCTGTGTGAAAGACTATTGGGATACTTTGAGCTGAAGTTCCTCAGTGTACATAGCCACTACCATCTAGAGAATAATTTCAAAGTTTGCAAAACACCTTACCAATCCAATCTCATTTGATCCTAACAACAACCCTGGGAAGTGGGAAGTATCATCCCTATTTTACAGATGAGAAAACAGAGGCAAACAGTGGTTAAGTGTGTCTTGCTTAGGATTACACAGCTAGGAAGTGTCTGAGGTCTGATTTGAACTCAGGTCTTCCTGACTTCAGCCCCAGTGCTCTGCCCAGTGTACTACCTAGCTGATTAAGAATTATGTGCATATTTACCTATGAATAAAATTCATTCAAAGCCCCCATACCTATTTTGATCCTCTGTGCTTGATAGATCTTCTCAGAGAGGTTTGTGCACATGTACTGTCTACCCACATGCATTACTGCTGAGGTCAAAAGATCCTGAGCTCATTTGCCTTTTAGACTTTCTTCTCTTTATGAAAAGGAAGAATAGCAATGGTGACATCCATGTGTTTGGATGGGGAAGGTAGATAGTTAGTGAACAGGTTTCATGAACAAAAGCAATGTAAAACATTTCAATTTTGTGGTACTCTGAAGCCTTTGAATTTGAACTTTTAAAAATGATGGTTATTATGAAAGCAAGAAGTTTAAGGGTTTATATTTCATTACCTTTGGTTGACATGTTCTTTCCAGGTGAAAATTAATTGGGAAGTACTTTTTTTTATATGAAGGGCAGAGCTATTCATACACTACCAGGCATATTTTAACTCACAAATGAATCCTAAGTTCTGAGGAACATCGAATGCCTTGTTCTGTTAGTTTTTCTAAGGAAACCAGACATTTTAAATGGGAGGTAACATACAACTTGGCAAATGGTGACTAAGAAATTTTGCTAGCTTTTTATCAAAACTGTGATTTCAGTTTTAATTTTTAAAAAAGCTATAATGTGGGGAAACTAACATCTGTTTGTCACTGATCGGTTTAAGCAATAGATACATTAATTCCATGGGGTAGAATGACTGGCCATTGCACCATGAAATGATTAAGCTCCCTATTTGAGTTTGTTATAATCCTTTTCACATGCTTACTATTTTTCTTAGAAATTATATGAATATAAAGTGACCAATTTATAAATATAAACATAAAGTTTCATCCAAGAAATGGAATGTCAAGGATTTCTAGAAAGAGAGAATTTCTGATGCTGTTCTTTGGAGATTGAATTTTTGAAGTTTACCCTAGGTGTGTGGAGTGGCCCACTCCAGTCTAGAGTTTCCAGGGAGATCTAGTCTAGTCCTAATCTCATAGCTACTCAAGTGAGTCATTTCCTTTCTTGTGAACTCTAAGCTTTTGTTAAGGCTTAAAGTAGTTGGGATAAGTTGTGGGGTACTTCTGGTACCCAGCACTGTGTCCTGTACAAAGGAGATGATCAGAAAATGTTTTATGATGAGAATGATAAATGCACATCTCCCCTCCACCCTTTGGAATCCCTAGGTCTGTTCAGGGCTCTTCTCAAGTTTCACTTCCTACATGAGGCCTTTTCTGATTCTGTCACTTATTAAGCCCCACTCCCATTTTGAATTCACTCTTTGTGAAGTTTAGTATTGACTTATCTTTGTATACCCCTATCCCTCTTTCCCACTCTTCAGGAGAGCATAAGCTCCTTAAAGGTAGAGAATATTTTGTTTTGGTCTTTCTTTCCCCAGAGGTTGACTCAGTGCCTGGAACATAAGTGTTAGGTGTTTAATAAATAATTGCTCAGTGTATAAAAGGGAAAGAGAATGAGCCATATTAATATAGTATATATGAATGAATATAGTATGTCCTGAGTAGCGTTAAGCGCTTTACAAATATTATTTCATTTGATCTTCACGACAACTGTCAGAGGTAAGTGCAGAATCTGGGCCCAGCATGCTATCCACTGCACACCTAGCTGTCTCTACCCAGCTGAAGGGATAGATGAACAAATAAGTGAATAAGTGCAAAAACCACAGTGATAGACTTATCAAAGTTTCTAGAAATGTCTAGACCTGAACCACCTTCATAGAATCAAAGACTTAGGGACAGACTTAGGCTCCCCCTCCAAGGGGCCTTAGAGGATATAAAGACCAATAGCTTCATTCTGAATATGACAAAATTAAGGCCCAAAGAGTTAAGTAATGAGCTTAGAGTAACAGATAAGTGGTAGAACCAAGATGTTAACCCAGGTCTTCTCATTCCAAATCTAGCAATCTTTCTAGGATATTCCTATTGTTGCCTTTTGGAGCATCCAATGACTCCTAGACAAGCACAGTCTTTCACATAAAAAGTGGGCTTTGCATTTTAATTTAGTTGTATGATGTTCTTTTTTAGTTTTAAAGTATGGATTGTTGAACTATACTTCAGTTTAGTTACCTTAGTTTGATGAATAAAAATTATGTTCTTTGTCTTTAAAAATAATCCACACAAAACAACCCCTTGAGTGGATTTCCTAATGAAATGTGCTAGCATGCATATGCTCCTGGTACATGGGGTATCCAAGACACCCATCTGCCATGACTCAATTATGGGGAGGAAGGCATGGGAAATATTTTCTCCCTCTTGACCTAGGGAAGCTTTCCCCCTCCAAGACAAAGGAGCTTCTTCCTTTAACCCACTTGTATGTCTCATTGATCCAAGATACATTAAGAACTTTTAGTTTGACAGGATTCATATATCATTCATCTTAGTTCTTTATTTAGGATAGGAATTCATATGAGTGAATGAGTAAGTTTTTGAAGGTTTCTTCCTTCCCCCTTTTGACTTAGGCCTACTGGTGCCGCATCTGAAGTTCTCAGAGTATATCATCATTGGAGATGGAGAGGAGGATTCTGGGATTTTAGAATGCAGAACGTGGCATGGTGTTGTTACAATAAATAATAATAATGACTACAGCAATAACCATAAAATAGCTGGCATTTAGGCAACATTTTAAAGTCTGCAAAGTGATTTAACTCATTTGATCCTCACAACAACCCTGGGAAGTAGGTGCTATTATTATCATCATCCCTGTTTTGCAGATGAGGAAACTAAGGCACAGAGAGATTTACTAATTTGTCCAGTGGTTAGTGGCAGGATGGAACTTCCTTATAATCTATCCCACCCCAAACACCAGTTAGAATTTTTCTTTCCCTAGTGCTGGCCCTGAAGTCAGGAGGACCTGAGTTCAGATCTGGCCTCAGACACTTAACACACACACAAACCAAAAAAACCTAGCCGTGTGACTTAGGGCAAGTTACTTAACCCTAATTGCCCTCCAAAAAAAAAAAAAAAAAGAATATGTCTTTCCCCTGAAACAGCACTTTTTCATATATGATATACATATATAAATAATTGTGATTTCACATTCTACTTTATGTAATGATGATTCGTCATAAGTCACTCAATAAACATTTAAGGCTTGCAATGTGCTCAGTGCTAGGGACACAAAGGGGGGCAAAAATACAGTCCCTATTCTTAAGGAACTTGGATTCTAATGGGGGTAGAATGCACAAATGGTAGGATATGCAAGATATATACAGTGAAAATGGAAAATAATCTCAGAAGGAAGGTAAAAAATGCATTTGTGTAATTTTTCATCTCCTTTATTAGGCTTTATTTTTATTATTCATTTATTCATTCATTTATTTATTTATGATTAGGCTTTATTATCACAGCAAGGAGTATTCATGAAATCCTCTGGGGTTGGGATAACATCTTATTTTTTGTTTCCCTCATAGCATGGAACATGGTACCTTGCACATAGTAGATTTGTCCTAGTAATATTTTTACTCTCTGTCTCTCTCTTTCCTCCTCTCTGTCTCTGTCTGTCTGTCTGTCTGTCTGTCTTTCTCTGTAATTTAGGAGTTGAGCCAACATGGATAAATTGTCAAGTTACATAACCTGGGTGCTGCTGGCCTAGCAGCTCTGTCCTAATTCATTTTTGATGTAAGCATATTCCAAGACTCCGCAACATCTCAGTCCATGATCTGGGATTTAGCTCTCCTAAATGGAGGCATTCCTCTGGAGGAGGATTAGCTTATTGACTGAAGAACAGAGAATCAATTTAGTCTAAAATAGTTCCTTTAATGATTATATTTTGCATCTGCAGTAATTTTTCAAAGCACAATGTGCTTTGTCTGAAACCCCAAGAGAGGGTGAATATTGGACTTACCTGTTTCCAATTAAGAATTGAAGGCTGTTTTAGTCTGCTCCTTAGTGCTGGAGTGGAGAACTAAGATAGAAGGCCATGTAACTTTTAAACTTTCTAATATTCAGTAGGATTTCCTGGGTGTTTTATCTTCTTGAGACGAAGGAAGACTATCAAAAGCTATAGGGATATGATTGCTAAAGAATTTATAACCTAGCACTTGTGCCAACAAATTGATTACAGCAAATGACCTTCTAACAAGGTCCCCAGACACTCTAGTCTATACTTAAAGAACACATGGAATTGTATCTGATGTTTTAAAGATAGAACCTGAGGCTGTGCAGTTATTCCAATAACTGGGGATATATCTTCTTTTGAGGAGAGAAAAAAATGTTGCAAATACCTGAATTAGTTAGAATTAAATATAATGCTCCAGTTCTGTGTCAAATGAAGAGAGATTAATTCTTTGGCATTGCGTGTGTGTATAATATATAGACTTAGCACTGTACTCAGTACTAGAATAATAAGTAGCATTTATATTGTACTTTATATTTGAAAAATACTTAACATATGTTAATTCATTTTATCCTTACAAAAACCTGAGGAGGTAGGGGCTGCTATTCCCATTTTATATATAAGGAGACTGAGGCAGATAGAGGGTAAGTGACTTGTCCAGGGTCATACAGGTGAGTAGGAAACTACCAGTTGACTTCTACTACTTCACCGACAGCTACAACATAGGAGGGTCTTGGCCTCTATGCCTACATTCTTGCTGCATCTTGGGGGGGGGGGGGTGTCCCTACCCTCCACAAATGAATTTCTCATTAAAAAGTTGGTTTGGAGGTACTTTTCATGCTACTTGCCCCAGGTGTGATTTGTGGTGTGTCCCAGACCTGAAAGATGGTAGTTATGGCTTCGTCATTCAGGGAGATAATCACAGTCTTTATCAAAGCTTCCTGATAGAACTTGTATCTGAATAAGTTGATTCTCTATGGACATGACAAGTCATCTTCTAGCTTTTGCTTGTAGACTTACAGTGAAGGTGAGCGCCATCTCCAGAGGCAGGCAGCCCCTTCCTCCTTGTGTTGTTAGGGAATTTGTCTTTTTGTCGAGTTTCACCCGCTCCTCGTAGTACTGACGCATTTCTTCTTGCTCTTTTCACTAGGGCCACGCAAAGCAGTCTAATTTTTCTTCATCGAAGCCATCCTTCAAATACTTGAAGACAGAACTATCCCATTTATCCTGCTTCCCTATGCCAACCTCACCCCCCACCGTCCCCACACATCTTTTCGTCTCCAGGCTAAACATTTACAGTTTCTTTAATCAATCCTCATATGGCATATGGCCCTTCACCATATTGGTCATCCTCTCTTGGGTACTTTCCAGCTTAAGAACTCTTGACTTGCTACCTTCCAGTACTGGCGTGGCACTGCCTCTGGTTTCAAGAATATTATCTTCCTCTTATTTTTCCTCAATAGAGTTGATTATTTTCAGTGTTTCAATTGCTACAGCTATAACTGAAGGTCTACAGAGCCATTGTGCTGATCTCATTGTTGTCTATCTGTGAAACCTGGACAGTCTACCAGTGCCTTGCCAGGAAGCTGAATCACTTCCATCCGAATTGTTTTAGGAAGATTCTGAAAAGCATCTGGCAGGAGAAGATACCAGACACTGAGGTTCTTTCTAGAACTAAACTGCCAAACATTCAAACTCTGCTTCAGAGAGCACAAGTCTGAGGGACTGGCTGCATTGTTCGAATGCAAAACATATGCTTGCCAAAAAGGCTGTTTTATGGAGAACTCACACAGGGCAAACATTCACATGGTGGTCAGAAGATGTAATACAGGGACACTCTCGAGGTCTCTCTTGAGAATTTTGGAATTGAATGTGTGACATGGGAGATACTGGCACAGGACCAGTCATCATGGCATGCCCACATAAGAAAAGGTGCTGTGCTCTATGAGCAAAGCAGAATTGAAATAGCTCAAAGGAAATAAATGCAGGATGCACAGATTTAGAGAATCCACCTCAAATGTTCACACAGATTATTTGTGCCGACCTGTGGTAGAGCATTCCAAGCTTGTATTGGTCTGATCAGACACACTGAAACTTGACTCTAAGATAATGATGTCATCTTGGTCCTCCTCTTCAAGGATGAAGGGCAACAACCAACCAATTATTAGCAGAGAGATAATTTTACTCTAGTGGACCACTGGAAGGGTGTGGTCACATGATTCTTCTTTTCTCTCTAGGACTTCCTTTTAAGCAAAACAACCTTGTAATAAAGGGTGTTTTTTTTTTTTTTTTTTTTTTTGCCACTTTGATAATGAAACTCCCTTGGAAAGACAGTGCTGTGTAATGGAAAGAATGGAGACAGGAGAGGCCAGATCCTAGGCAAGTCACAGCTTCTCAATGGCAAGTCTTTAAAATTCTAAGTTATAGATGAGTCACAGATCTTGTTTGGCATGTTGGGACCTGATAATAACCATTAGAAGAAAAGCAAATTCATCAGGTACTAGTAGCTTCTGACTGTCCATTGATTTTCTCCAAGTCATTCTTTTCATAAACATAGCGCAAGAAACTCCTCTGTGTGGATGAATTCAGTTGCCCCATAATTAAATCCCCAGGCAGGGATTGCCCTTTGGTAGGGCAGGTGGGATATGAGAGGAAAGTCAGTCAATAAACATTTCTTAGGCACCTGACCTGTATTAAGTCATTGTGCTAAGCTTTATGGATACAAAGAAAGATAAAAAGATAATTCCTACTCTCAAGTTGCTGACAGTCTAAATTGGGGGTCGGAGAATGCATTTAGAATATACATATATGAGCCACATCCATACTTTCAGAAGCTAGTGGGTTAACAGTGCTATGCTGATGATTTAAAAAAGAAATCCTTGCAATAGGGTATAGAATGCCATCTTGCCCTACAAGAAAGTAAGGGGAAAGGGGGAGATAAGGGGGATGGGGGAATATTAGAGAGGGCAGATGGGGGGAAGAGGTATTTAGTATGCTTGCCATCTTGGGGTGGGGGGAAGGGGAGAGATGGGGAGAAAATTTGGAACTCAAAATCTTGTGGAAGTGAATGTTGAAAACTAAAAATAAATAAAGAAAATAAAAATAAAAAAAAATATCCTTGGCAGTTTCTGACCTGAAGTTTATGGTGCTGGGTGGGGGGAGACAGGTGCTGAATAAATGTATCTCAGGACATATACTCCTACCCCCACACACATTAATCTGGAGCTGAGAAATCAGAAAGAAAAATAAAGCCCACAGTAATGAAGGCAAAGAAATATAAGCTAGAAAGGATTAACAAGCATTGGTAATGATGAGTTTTAGGTCTGCTCCGTGTTTTAAACTGAAATCTGGAAATAAATTCCTGTCAGTTAGGAAGAGCTAACCGGCTCCTTGTGAATGGGCCACAGCTGTGCAGAAGCTGATTATCTCTCTGTTCTGCAGGCAGTTTGGGGAAATAAACAAGCAAATTAAATAAAGCCAAATGCTTAAAACACTTCATTTACTGTCTCCTATTTCATCAGCATGACTGTTCAACCTCAGGCATTTTACTGGATGGAGTGAATTTAAATATGTGGGCAGTCTACCTGCAGTTGAAAACTCAGAAATAGGCCACTGCATAGTAACTTGAATGTTTGGTTTATGTCAAGGCCTACCTCTTTTATAGATAGCCCTGCCATAGTGAAGACGGTGATCTGGCAGAGTCATCGTGGAGGTAAATAGGACAAAATTTGGCATTTGATTGGATATGTGGAATGAGGCTGAATGAGGAGTTGGGGATAATGCCAAAGTTAAGAATCTGGGAGTCTGAAACTGGATATCCAGGAGATAGCTCAACATGTCCCAGCTGGAACTCATCATCTTCCCTGTCCTCAAACCCCCTCTCCCACTTGCCTTTTCTGTTGAAGGTACCACCATTCTTCTGGCTCTCCAGGTTCATAATTTTGGCATTATTATGTTTGGCTTTTTAGTGAAACTTCCCACCCAATCTATGATTCCAATTATGTTATGTGTTACTCTCCTCCCCTCAGTGAACCAAATTGACCTTTTCTCTGTTCCTTGGTGTACCCTATCTTCAGTTTCTGTGCTCTCCAGACTCATTGTGTATTACACTTTTTCCCCACAATGAACCAAACTGACTTTTTCTCTTCCACAATGGCACTCCATTTTCCATTTCTGTGCTTTCCCCTCATGCCTATAATCAACCTCTTTACCTCTGGCTCACAGAGTTTTTCTTTACCTTCAACACAGATCAAATATTAGGTTTTCTGTGACACCATTCCCAATCTCTGTAATTACTAGTGACTTTTCTCTCTAATTAAATTTTTGTTTTTTATATTTATTCCATATATATTGTTTCCAGGTTTTTGAATGCAGGGATAGTTGCATTCTTTGAATTTTTATTCATTGCCTAGTACAATGCCTGACACATAGTATGTGCTTAATAAATATATATTGATGATTAAAAGAGCATCAAACCATCAGTGAGAAGATCCAGGTCTAGTCAAAGCTCTACAAGTTGCTGGTCATTTGACTTTGGTAGGGCAGAGGAATGGAAAGGCCAGTGGGCTAGCAGTCAGAGACCTGGTGTTGTAATGCCATCTCTGGTACTCTTGCTCAAGCCTCACTGTGCCCTGGAGTCTCTGTCTTTCTACTACAGGGGTCTCTACCATAACAGGGTTTTATGTACCAAGAAGTTCTCTCTCTCTGAGGTTTTTTTCTTATCTTCAACTTGCCTTATAACAGAATTGCCAGTCATAGAAATAAATTCTCTGGGAATCTGTTTTCTCACCTATGACATGACAATAACATGCTAGATATTTTCCAGTGCTGTTATGAAGAAAGTATTTTAAAAGTTAAATAATAGGGGCGGCCAGGTAGCACAGTGAGTAAGAGCACCGGCTCCAGTGTCAGGACGACCTGGGGATCAAATCTGGGCTCAGACACTTAGCACCCACCCAGAAACACCTGATCGTGTAACCTTGAGCAAGTTACTTAACCCTGATTGCTTTAAAAAAAGTTAAATAATAGCAATATATGCTTTTACCAACGGAAAGCACTTTATAATCTACCAAGGACCATACAAATGTAAGATACTGCTATTATTTTTTAAATTACTTTTAGTCTGTGATTTCTTCTGATTCCTGCTGTGGAAATCCCCCTACAAGGGGGTGGCTAGGTGGCACAGTGAATAGAGCATAGGCCCTGGAGTCAGGAGGACCTGAGTTCAAATCCGGCCTCAGACACGTAATACAAAAACTTGCTGTGTGATGTTGGGCAAGTCACTTAACCCCAATTGCCCTACCTTCCCCCCTCCAAAAAGCAAAAAAAAAAAAAAAAAATCCCCCTACTGATGCAAACAAGCAAATGGTCTGTTACTAAGTCTTGAAGAGTTTTCTGGGTCATGGATTTGTCCTTGGGTTAAGTGACTTGTCCTTGGCCTTTCCTCTTGCCAGAGCCAGGGATTGAATTCAGATCTTGGTAACTCCAAGGCTGACTATCCACTATGGGAAGTTGCCTCTTTAAGCTATTATTAGTGTCGTTAAATGTAGTCCTCAGGCAGCGCCAAAAATGTGCTCAAATCAGATAAAAATAGTGGCTTAACATACGAATCTCAGCAAGCAGACTTAGGTTGTTAGGATGATAACCTTCAGATGCAAGTTTGAACTATGCGAACCCTCCAAATATCCCCAACAACAAGGCTCCCTGTAAATCTGCTTGCATGTAGACTTCTGTGGAGACGTCCTGTTTTCTTCTATTATCTGAACTGAGTGAAAGGAGAGTCAAGGAGCCAGGTCAATTTTTTTACAAACTGTAGCTCAGACAAGTCAAAATCAATAGTTTTCTTTGTTTGAGGCACCCAGGAAAGGAGAATATAAGGAATCATAGAGTTTTACTATTTCTTTTCCAGGCAGATGGTAAAACTTTATGGTTTCCCCATAAAATGCATGATTGAGTACAAGTGAAATTGTATTGCATTATAGTTTATCATTGTCTGATGATAGATAATACTGCATTTTATAATACTTGACATCTAGTACATACCTTGTCAAGAGTCCCAACAGAATCTACTTTCCCACCCACATTTGTATTGGGAACCACAAAGCTCTGAGATGCCTTGAGGGCAGGATTGATGAAGGGGCTGGCACATATCCTGAAGGCAACCTGTGCTTATAGACCCAAGGGTTCCAGGAAAATATTTTTCTTTTTCTTCTTTTTTTTCTTTTTAAAGTGGAAAATATGTTCTGCTTCAGGATTTAATTTTTTTTTTTAACCAGAGTCTATCTTACTCAGAGTTGAGACAAAATGTTAAACTGAGAGACTTAACATCTCACTCATAGGCTTTGGAGTTGCAAAGGAACCTTTATTTTGCAGATGGGGAAACTGAGGCACAGGGACATGAAATAACTTGCCTAAGGTTACCCATACAGAAAGCATCATATTCAGGATTTGATTTCAGAGCTATTGACCCCAGAACTAGGTTTCTTTTCATTGCTGCCCCTTCCTCTGTGACTCTCAATTTTGATGAAATTCTTTTGAGGATGTATCTTTACCACACACATGGATATTTGCATAATTCTTAGGGACAAGGACTGGAACTGTGATTTTATTTTCTAGGCAACACCTGGATAGGGAAACGCCCTCGAGCAGTGCAGGCTAGCACTGTCTCTGTGGTTAATAGTCTTTGGAAGCTGAGAGCACTGTGGCTTACCTAGGGTCACACAACCATTACATTTCAGAGGTGGTATTTGAAACAGGTCTTTCTCACAGTTTTCTATCTTCTATGGGTCGCTCTACTTCTGCATACTCTTAATCTTTAGATTAAATTAGGAATCATGGAGAGTTCCCTAGAATTAGCAGTTACTATATACAGTGACAGATTATCTTTAATGGAATCTCTTTCTGACTTTTTTTTTGGAAAAGGGTAATACTATTTATTGGTCTTTAACAGATGGTATGAAAATAAAGGCTTACCCTACCCAGCCAACTGAATATTTTCAGAACTCATTTCATTTAAAAACCTCTGGTATCCCAGGTGCTGAATAATTGAGATAACATCTGATACCTTTTTGTAGCCAATTAGTCAAAAAACATTAAGGATCTACTATAGCCCAGGTATTGGGTTAATCCCTAGAGATACAAAGAAAGTCAAAGACCATGCTTCCTCTCAAGGAGCTCACAGTCTGATGGGGAGACAACATGCAAACAACTGTAAAAACAGGCTTGTATACAGGATAAAATGGAGAAAAATCAACAGAAAGAAGGCACTAGAATAGTGTATTAAATTGCCTCCTTTTATGTGAGTTAAAATATGTTTTTAGTAATGATTCTGTGTGTGTGTATGGGAGAGTCTATTTTATTGGACCAGTTCATTTTTCCCTCTCCCTAACCCAGTTAATGAAATCAAAGGAGGCAGAAAATAGAAATAGAAACAAAGTGTTAATGTGCTAAATACAAATATTTGCCTACCCTTGATTAGTTTCTTATGAAGTGTGAAGAAACGTTCCTGATAGAATGTCAGGGGAATTTTGCCATCAGTTGGCTAAAGATTGGTCATGATTCTGGTGGCCTTTTAAGATCTGAGACACAGCTGAATCAGGAGGGAGATTTGCATCTACTAAAGGATAGAATGGGGAAGGGGTCTGTATCTTTCTTGCCTCTCCCATCTTCTACCCAGCAAGGATATCTTGCAGAGTAGCTCCTTGATTAGTAGGATACATCAAATCTTACAAGAAATAGAGCAGGAGAGAGAGTCAGAACAGGAAGCATCTTCGAGAAATATTACCCCTGGAAGCAAAAAAGAGATTCAACCATGGGTTAAAGAGAGAATCATTTTCAGTTATTGGGAGTTGTTCACGGCAGAGGATAAGAATCAAACAGTACAGTTGATCAACTCACATTGGGGGAGCAGCATGAAGACTTAAAGGAAGAGAAAATACACATAAGCTAGCTTATTCATATATGTTTGTCTGCCTTTGTAACTCACTACCACCATACACTGTTTGTATCCATTATTCACCTTTGGAACTCTGCATATTTGTGGATTTTTGGGGAATGCTTGGCCCAGTTACTCTTCTTACTATATTATCTTGTCAAATGATTTGCTTTGAGATAATTGTGATTACCAGCTGACTATTAAATATAAATGCATCAATGGGGACGTATGAGCTATAGTTTGAAGGGTGTAGACCCACAGCATATTGTAGAGCCTGAGGGTAGTTATCTGAGGGAACCAACTTGAAAGTAAAAATATAAATTGTTATGGTTGTGTGGGTGGTGTGGCTAGATCCTTTAAAGGAAACTATTTGTAACATTGGTCAATTTGCTCCATATTGGTTCTAATATGCAGTTGCAATGAAGTGAGTCAGGAAAATAATAGAATGGTTTTCGAATGTCATTAATTAAAAATGGAATGATGTCAGCACTAGAGTTGACCCCAGGTTAAAAAACTGTGGCACTGATTTTTCAGAATCCCCCAATTTCCCAAATAAGATTATTTTCCTTAATTTCTAAGTTTCCTATTCTCCCTCCTCCAAGGCCAACCATGGTCTTTACCTGGACTTGTCCTTCCTAGATTTGACTCCTTTTAAAGACTTTTCTGATCATTTTCCCCATAAAACCTTACCTGCTTCAGTACCTCAATCATTGGTTATTCAGTGTCTAGATAATTAAGTAAATAGATATGCATTAAGGTGTTAATAATTGTTAAATGCATTTCCCATCCAAGATGATATTTATATTTTATAATTATAGTGTTATGATAGGGAAGAGATGATCATAGCTCACAATCAAAACAGTATTACCACCTTACTTAACACTTTTTTTTTTTTAGCATAGGAAAAACTAACAGCATTTGTCACTATTTGGGTTAGAAAATAAATAACATACTTGCCCATAAGAATTCGGTTGCTAGTCCTGGGTCAGTTAAAACTCCAGTATATAAAACAGGAACTACTGAAGGGGCATTACTATGGTTGGTTGGGAAATTGAGATGACTGGTCATCATAGGTGCTTCTATGATTAAATGAACAAATTGACCCATTCTGGAAGAGAGGGCTCCTCAGTTCTTTGTTTTGCCTTTGCTTGCTGGTCTTATCAGCTTGCAATTGATACTCTACCCAAATTGTTTTTTCTTTGATGCTTTCTCCCTCTTTCCAGGTTTACAATGAGGATCCCTCCTACCTGGTTAGGAAGCCTCTGGCTTGAGCCCAAGGGCTCTTTGCCAAGAGCTTTCTTCTGTTTAAAAGTTAGCTTTTTATGTAAGGTTCAGTAATGGAAAGATTACCAATAGTCATTTAATTCAACTCAGTTTGGAACTTAGGAGAGAGCATCCTAACACAGTAAGAGGTCAACTATATTAAAATAAGGGGCTGAGAGTGACTTCATGTCATATGACAGAGAAACTCTCTTTATACTCAGACCATGCCCAGCTTTGGGCTATCTATTCAAAGAATGTATGCCCCACCCAAGCCTGAGCAGGAGACAATGATGACCTCAAGGTGGTTTCATTATCTGCCATGGTCTTCATGAGGCTAAACTTTCAAAATCAGGACTTTAGAAGCAGGGGGAACTGAATCTCCCCAAATCATTGGTTATTAATAATCAGTTCTCTCACTTGGGATTGTCTATGAGAAAAATATCTCATTGTTTTCAGGATAGTTAGTTGCGCCTTCCAGTGGAGGTCCTTGGCCACTGAGATCTCAAAGTCTTACTAGATTTAGGAGTAGAGAAGCATTATTGTATAGGCAGAAAGACTCTGGAATTGGTGTCAGAAGTCCAGGTAGAAGGATCTATTCTCACATAGACTTACAGTCAGTTAGTGGCAATTTCCATAAGCCTTAGTTTGTGGTTGAGCCCCAACTAATGTGATTCTGTTAAATGAAGAGAACTTCTTCTTTATTCAAGAATAGAGGTGAGTAGAATTGGGGGGTGTATATATGGAGGAAGGCATTATCATCATAAAAAAAGTATTTTCTCTATGCAGGTGTCTCTGGTCATAATTGCAAAGTAGGTGAGGTTGCTTTTGAAGTTTCCTTCCTTTCCATTTAACAATGAATGAATGAAAAAAAAAAGTTATTGAGCTCTTGCTATGTGCCAGGTCCTGTGCTAATATCTGAGGATACAAATTAGTGACTTCAAAAAAATGAATTTCAATAGTGTTAGACTGCACGTATAGAGGAGTAGTGGTCAGGGGGGCATGTTTCTGACATAGAAAACAGAGTGAATGGTCATTGGATTCTCAGGGCAAATGATTGATATGTTCTTAGCAGGAATGGTAGTGTTGCTGTGCTGACTTTGCTCAGTGCTAAGGCTTGTAGTGGCAGAGGGCGGTACACATAGAAGGTGCTGAATAAGGTCGAGGTTGGAATACAGGTGGCATGTCTAACCTCAACCCCTGAAACCTATTTAACTCCCCTGCTACAGTATTCCCAATAAGCTCTGTCCCTTCCAGAAGTACTGTGTGATCCTTCTCAGACATTCCTCTGCAAAAGTGATTTGGGTTGAGTTTTGCTATCTTGCAAATGTTATTGAGGCTGTCATATGTAAATGACCTAGGTGTGTATCTGTACAATATGATTTAATTGAAGGGGATGAAGTTGGACATGCCACCTGCTCCTTTGCAAGTATTCAGGTCCTTATTCTGACCAATAATGAGGATCTGGCTAGCAATTAAATTTTTGAGAACCTTCAGTAGCAGTGATCATTCTGTTGTGATAAGGAATAGCCCAGGACTAACCTGAAATGCAGTGTGACTTTGGTTGATTGCATTTCATAGTTAAGATAGGAAACTGTGGCCTAAAATTCCATGGGGGGAAAGTGGACTTAAGGTGGGTAGGATGTTCTTACCTCTCCCCCACCCTCCCAAAAAAGAAAAATAATTCTGATGAATTAGGACCAGGGGTGGGGAACCTTCGGTCTCAAGGCCACATGTGGCCTTAAGGTCCTCAGGAGTGTCCTTTTGACTGAGTACAAGTTTTACAAAACAAATCCTTTTAAGGGGATTTGTTGTGTGAAGTTTGGATTCAGTCAAAGGGCACCCCTGAAGACCTGGAGAGGGCCACATGTGGCATTGAGGCTACAGATTGCCAACCCTGAATTAGAGAATTCTGATCAGCAAGAAAACGTTCATAATATAATGAAACTGACGTGGATGCACTTAGATTTTGAGATACATATATAGAAAATAAAAACAAAGTTTCATCATGTAGGATAAATAAAAAATAGTGGTGTAATCCAGTGAGTAATATTAAAAGCCTAAAGCTCATAATAATCTGAGGCTAGCCATGAGTGTTAAAGACAATGAAAAGGATTTGTTACAGCTATGTTGTATAAAAGAGGCCGATCAAAGAGGCGCTAGGATTATCACTTCTAGGGTTGATTGTATTGATAATAATGAATTATGTAAGTCATGATAGAACTGCTCAATTTTTATTGTGCTTTTTTTCTCTTGTAAGAAAGAAAAAATAAATCTTTGGACTGGCAACGATAGAACGAAAAAGATTAATAGTGATTTTAAACTTCCACACCAACTGTAGCTGCCTTTTATGGGTTCAAGTCACCAGGTCCAGATACAGCACTTCATCAAAAGAACTTGTATATGTGGTTGGTGAGCCATTGTTAAAATACCATGGAGAATGACTCTCTGGGAGGTGGGAATGGAAGAGATACAGGGGGAAATACAGACAGCATCAAAATGGAGGATGTTAATAAAATCAGAATAGGAGAGATGATAGAAGTCTGGAAAAGGACAGAAATTGTCCTTAATTAAAAGAAAAAAATAACACAACAAGGTGAGATGGAGGAGAAAGGTAATATTTTCTAAATTAGCCTGACAAACCTGATCGGGATTGAAATTCTAGAATTAATAAATGGATTATTTGTGAACATTTAGAAAAGAAGGCAGAGAAATCACTTATGAACTAGTGTGATTTCATTAAGAACAGATCATGAGAGATTAATCTCATTTCCCTCATTTTTTTCTGTGATGATTATTAGCTTCTAGATGAGGAGAATATGATAGACATACCTAGATTATAATACAGTATTTGATAAATATCTTTCATGTAATCTTTGTGGATAAAAGGGAGAGATATGACTTAGACCAGTCAGATAACTTAGTACAGTTAGATGGATTTGGAACTGATTGAATGACAAGGCCTAAGGAACATGATTAATGGATCATTGACCTGGAGGGAAATCTTTAGTTGTTTATCTTACAGATTTGTCCTTGTTCCTATGTTATAAGTGACTTGGTTGGCAGTGTATAGATGTCATGCTTATCAAATTTGCAGAATCACAAAGCTTGGAAGGATAGTAAACAAGTTGGATGACAGAGGTAGGATCCCAAAAGATCTCAAAGGGCTAGAATATTAGGCTGAATTGAATAAGATACAATTTAATAGGGACAAATACAAACTACCTAGAGGGTTGATGAGGGTTCAAATCAATTTTATGAGTTTATAAGTTGATGAACCAGTATTTGAAACTTTGATTATATCTCCATTGGGGTATATACATTCCCACAGACATTTTATTAAGAGGATTTGGGATATCATTTAGACCTAGGCACTTCTCAATTAGTTATTTTCCTCATTAAGGATGAGTGAATAGGACTTAACCATTGAGAATTAATTGATCAGTTCCTGCTATTTTAGACCAAAACTTCCCCATGTGCTAAGCCTACTTAAAAAAAAAAAAGTAATGATGGTGGTTAGTCAGTCTCTTTACTTTGGGGGAGATCATGAGACCCTGGCTCAAAGAACTGCTTGGGTCACTAAGTGAAAAAGTCTATGAACCAGCCTAGTTCCCCCCACCCCCTACACCTCATCCAGGATTGCTGCTAATGACAACTTTGGAGACAGAGTGGGACAGAGTAGGAGGCAGCCTGGGAGAGAGTACAGGGTATATTTTAGTCCATGTGTTCTCATTAGTGTCATTTCTCCAACCCCCACTCCCCTAAACATAGCCATAAGACTTGTTTTCTGGAATAAGGGGAGGGGGGGAATTCTATTATAATAAAAAAGTTTCTGGATCTGACCTGTTAGATTAAGGATAAGGGATTTTTCTAACAATATTGAGTTCCTAGATGTTCTGGAACCCAGCCTTCTAATAAGAGAAGGGGAAGTTCCTAGACAGCCCTGGCCTCTTGGAGTACAGAGAACAATAATTTCAGACCCAGGGCTAAAACACTAGCAAGGGACTGAGGAGCCATCGCACAGGAACAAAAGCATGAACGTGGCACTTTGTTGCTGTTGTGAGCTATTTTGATGGTGCATGTTTGAGGGGAAAGGTGGTTGGTTGCTTCTCTAGCAACCCCATGATCATTTCCTGCTGGGGAGAGTGAGGCCTTCACTTGTACTTAATAGAAGGTTAAAGGCCTATCCAGGTCTCTGGATTATAGTTGCCAGCTCTGAGAAGCAATTAAACGATAACAACTATAACCTGCATGTAATTGATGTGAATGCCTTTCCATTGCATCTTTACTATATATTGTAGAACAGCTGCCAGTATTCATTAGTAAAAAGAGTTTTCCCAATAGGAGTTCTTTACATCAATGACATCAAGTCCAAAGGCTTCAGAGTCTCTCCCCCCCCCCCCCATAAGATGAAAATTGCTATAGGATGATTTTTTAAAAGAAATAAACAGGAAGGTAAAATATGATTAATTTGTTCTAAACTTCTAACTATTATCAATTCAGTTCAATGAAATCAACATTTAAGTTTATTAATTATTATTAATTATTAAATATAAATTAAGTTTATTATTTATGCATACACATGTACATATATTACACAATAATTTTTTGTTAAAAAAAATTTATTCCCAAACCACTGGATTCTTCTTTCTTAAGGTCTTTCTTAAAGCTTTCATAGGGAGAGAGCTCCAGCAGCTGTGAAATGCTAAATTGGTGAGAGGACTGGGCCCAATTGATGGCCATTGCAGCTCTTGTTCCTTTAGGGTGCTAATGTCTCTGAAGAGTCTTCAGCTCTTACAGGTAACTTGACTGGGCATGATTTTTGGCTGGATCCTCTTCCTCCATGTCATAAGGATCAGTGTTCAGACTGCTGTTCTTCACACTGGGATGGTGATTTTTTGGGAAAAACACATACACATGTATCTATGTGTGTGTATATTATATGGACACAACATATAATATACCGTGTTTCCCTGATAATAAGACCTATCCCGAAAATAAGCCCTCCCCTTACTGTGTAAGATTCCTCTAAAATAAGCCCTCCCGCGAAAATAAGCCCTATTGAGATTGCTACTGTAGTGAAGGTGATCCCCTGCACTACACGCTACATTATGGTACCCTCTGTATGCACCGTTCCCCCCCCCCCCCGTGAAACGCACGCCGCGCTCCGAGCTGCATCCAATCAGAGCTGCAGCAGTGAGCGCATCATCCTGTTCTTCTCCAGTGATTTGCTTATTGAATAAAGGTACATTTTTTTGTTCACATTTACCTGTTTATTAAAATTGCTGTCAATGTTCATTAAAATAAGCCCTCCCCTGAAAATAAGCCCTCTGGTGTTTTTCTGTCCAAAAAACATAATAAGACAGTGTCTTATTATCGGGGAAATATGGTAGTATGTGTGCATGCATGTATCTATCTAGATATAGATATATACACAAGCTGCGTAAATAAGATGTAACATCTAAATAAAATGTAAGCTTCTTGAGGGCAAAGACTATTTGATGATACATAAAGTGAAAAATCTTATAGCATAGTATATAAAGTCTTTAATAAATAAAAGTCATATGTCTCTCTCTATCTACCTATCTACCTAAATGTAAGACAGATAAACACTAGCATAGAGGAGGGCTGCTAGCACAGGTTAAGTCTTGATCTGATCAGACAAGAAAGACACTAAGATAGCTTCCAAGGGGATAATCTTACTTTATTCCAGTCTAATCTTCTCAAAGGATTGCTGATGATGAGACCACCAACTCTTACAACATTCCCTAATCACCCTTCTCACAGAGGCTGGCAACTACCCCTACATCTTGATAGGGTCAATTGAGACAGGCACAGCTTGTACATTCCCCTAAATCCCCCCAAGCCTTGATGGGGGGCCAATCAAGGCACACACAGCATTCTGGCTTGTGCATTCAACCATAAGGGTTCCCTACTCACTGACCAGTGCCCACCTACTTTATGGGCCAACAGACAAGGCATATTGTCAGTAATAACCTCCAATTTTTATGTTACCTCATCCCTGTATTTCACTGTGCATTTGCAGTGTATGTTTACAATTTAAGCACAAATGTTTATATTATTTATCATTATATAATGCTATGTAAGCATGGTGGAGATGTTTTGAACCATAATTGTGAAAACTCATATCTAATGCCTGGGAACAAGTGATTGTTATGGTTATGGATCCTGGGAACTAAACTATAATGTTACTTAAACTAAATAGTTTTTTTTTTTCCCTCAAGGAGCTTACTTTCTACTTAGGTGTTACGGTTTTTCCATAAGTAAATACATGATAATTTGAGGAGGGAAAGATTACTAACAACTGGTCTCCCCCTCCTCTAAGCCAGAGTAGGTAGAGTTCTGGGTTTGGAATTAGAAAGACCTCAGTTCAAGCCTGGCCTTAGCTACTTACTATCTGTGTGATCTTGTGCACTAAGGTTAAGTGACCTTGGGCAAGTTACTTAACCTCTGTCTGCCTCAGACTTGTGAAGTTAAAATGAAATAAGATTTTTAAAGTACTGTGCAAATGCTAAACAATTATGTAAATGCTATCTAAAATTATTATTACCATTATTTTTATTAACTGGGTCAATTAGGAAAAACTCTTGAGTACATGGGGAGGCCCTACAGGAAGGTGAGGGCCTAGCCAAAATATTGGGGAACCTGTAGCCTTGAGGCCCTCTAGGTCCTCAAGTACAGCCCATTGACCAAATCCACACTTCACAGAACAAATCCCCCTAATAAAAGGATTTGTTCTGGAAAACTTGGACTCAGTCAAAAGGCTGCCCCATAGGACCTAGAAGGCCACATGTGGCCTGGAGACTGCTGGTTTCCCACCCCTGGCGGGAATTAGAATGCTGAAATCAAGGAAGGGTTAGAGGCCAATTTGATGGAATGTGGAATAGTGTTAGGGGGAATAATATGAAATAAGTTTGGAAAGGCTTAATTGGCAAAGCCCAGGGTCCTGGCTCCTGATCTGGGACTCTTTCCATTATACTATTGCTGTTTGTTGGTCATTTCAGTTGTGCCCAATTCTTCATGACCCCATTTGGAGTTTTCTTGGCAAAGATACTGGAATGGTTTGCCATTTCCTTCTCCTGCTCATTTTACAGATGAGGAAACTACCTCTCTAATTAAATTGACAATCTGTTTTTTTTCTCAAAGCTATGAAAAGATTTATTTTTACCAATGGTTACACATCAATTTCCAGCCCTATTCTCTGTGACTAACATGTATTGTAGTGATGTTTCTCCATTTTTCTGGAGATGTATATTGCTTAAAAAGAGCAGAAAGCACGATTAAGAACTGAAACTCCACCTACATTAGGCAGTTAATGTTTAGACATTAAAAACATTGGTCAACAATACATTATTACTCTTGTCAAATTGCAGATTTTTTCCTACTTTTAATATGAATGAGATGTAGTTACTTGCAACTAAATGTGAAGATAATATTGGCTGCACTTTTTAAAGATGCATATTAATCAGTGAGACAGCTTCAAAATAGCTGCTTCTGTTAATGCAGGTGAAAAAGGTATAAGAGAGTAATTTGAGTTCAGGTAGACTGGCTGTTCTGATTAATGAGAGAATGAGAATGAAGATGCCACAAAGGAAAATGCCCTTGCAGCAAACCTAGGTAAAATCGCACTGTTACACAAGAAGATTTACATAACCATTACCCAAGTCTCCTGAGGGATAACAGGGATTATTTGGTCTAGCACTTTCAAAATGCATGTTCATAGAATACATTCTTTCATAGGATAAGTATTATATTACACCAGAACTGATTTCTTATGATTCCTATAGAGGAGATTTCCATGAAGAAACATGGAAATGGAATTCATGTGTCACCTGCTGTTTCTTGCCTATTAGAAAACCAAGATCTGACTTTTGTCAATGGAACACAGGCTCCCAGATTGAATGACAAAAAGAGCTATTTGCATGGCTAAGTAAAAACCTACCATTTTCATAGGGGATGGGGGTTGAGGAATGTATTTGTCAGAACTGAAAGAGAACTTCATGGCATATGAGCTTTTTTCAATAGAATTTCCTTTTTTTCCCCTTAGACCCCAAAGAATAGGAACATTGTGACATTGTGACTGTTGGCTGCCA
>NW_027185698.1:14540756-14625769 GCF_028583685.1 Petaurus breviceps papuanus | reverse complement strand
ACTTTGCCATATGTGAATTAGTTGATGGAAATGGGGATATGTAGCCCAGAAAAGAGAAGAATTGGTGACGGCATGATGGTCTTTAGATGCTTTCTTGTTTTCAACTGAAAGGAATGACTAGATGGTATTGTAGATAGAGTGCTGGACCAGATGTCAGAAAGACTCATCTTTCTGAGTTCTAACCTGCTCTCAGATACTTATTATCTGTGTGATCCTGGGCATGTCCCTTAATCCTGTTTGCCTCAGTTTCCTCATCTGTGATATGAGCTGGAGAAAGAAGTGGCAAACTGCTCCAGAATCTCTGTCAAGAAAACCCAAAAGTCATCATGAAAAATGAGACATGATTTAAAAATAACTTAACAACAACAACCAAAATCTGGAAGAGGGTCTAATTTGAATCTGTTTGACCCAAGAATCCAGAATTAGAACCAACAGATTGAAACAAGAGATAGCATTGTACTTGGAATTCAGAGAGAGTTGGGCTCAAACTCTGTCTTTCACAGTAGCTATGTACCCTTGGGTGTTGATTAATCTCTATGAAATTCAACTTCCTTCTCTATAAATAATCATACTTACACTACTTATCCCTCTGAGTCATTGTAAAGAAGGTACTTTAACAGAAAAAAAGGTCCTCTATTATAAACCTAACAAGTATTCATCAGCTTTTGCTCCAAGCCCTTAAATGGAGAGGGACAGAGGAGTGGTGCCTACTTCCTGAGAGATTCTATTGTACCAAAGGCTCTAATTGCTAGGAAGTCTTTCAATCAAGGCTAAATTTGTCTCTTGGCAACTTCTACCCACTTCTCTTAGTTCTGTTTACTGGGGCCATAGAGGACAGATCTAATGACTCTTCTCCATAGCACATTAAATGTTCATGTTTCCCCTAGGTCACTCTTCTCCAGACCAGGCATTACCATTTCCTTGGGACAGAATCTTCAAAATATTTTAATTGTGAATCCCCTCAGTTAAAAATATTTGAGCATTCACCCTTGTTTATATAAATCATGTTATTGTTATATTAATATATTATGTCTTATAAAACAAAAGAGAAGATAAGATGAAATAAAAAGGTTTAAAATGTGTCTATGGTACATAAAATGCCCTTTTTGCTATTAAGAACAATTCTATTGAATATGCTTCATTATTTTAAAAATGTCCTCATCTTGGGAGTAAGGTGTACTTTAAATAATAACTGTTGGTTGATAATCAATTTTTCAGTTAATCCAGTCAATTTAGCTGGGAATTTTTAAAAGATAAAGATACAAAATGCAACATTAAGAAGGCCAACTTGACTGGAAAATAAAGTTCAGAAGGGGAAGTGATGTAGAAGAATTCTGGAAAGGTAGGTCAGGACCATGTTGTGAAAGGCTTTAAATGCTAAGTTGAAAAATTTAGATTTGTTTCTAGAGGTAATAGGGAGTTACTAGAGTTTATTGAGTAGGAGTAGATTGATGCAGTGAGAAGAAAATTGCTTTGGAATGCGTGTAGAGCATAGATGGGAGTCGAGGGAGACTTAGGGCAGGGAGACCAATTAGGTCACTGTGATAGCTCCAGGTCAATACTCACCAAGTACAATGGTAGGCACATGAGTAAGGGACCCACATGGCCAAGGCAACTGACACAACTCTGAAATTGAAGGGCCTTGGAATCCTTCCCCCCACCAGAGGCTCAGAGGCTTCACAAAGTTGATAAGCTGTTCTGTTGTTCTGAACTGGGAAGGCTCTAAGGCATGGCTTCTCTATTGGCCTACATGTTGCTGGCCTGAGCCAAGAAGGTCATTGGATGGCTATACTAGCTCCTCATCCTCCACCATTGTTGTTGGACTAGGTTGAGCATTCTGAACATTTTCTTTTTTTTTTAATTAAATTAATTTTTTTTAAATTTTAAAATTTATTTATTTTTAGTTTTCAACATTCATTTCCACAAGATTTTGAGTTACATTTTTTTCTTTCCCTGTCTTTCCTCTACCATCCACTCCAAAATAGCAAGCCTACTGAATACCCCTTCCCCCAATCTGTTTTCTCTTATATTCTCTCCCTTCACCCCCCCCCCCACTTTCTAGTAGGGCAGTATGGGTTTCTATACCCCAGTACCTGTATATCTTATTTCCCAGTTGCATCTAAAAAAAACCCCCAATTTTTAAACATTTGTTTTTAAAATTTTGTATTCCAGACTTTTTTCTCCTTCTGCCCTCCTCACCCACCCGCACTGGGAAGATAAGCAATTCAATATAGATTGTACATGTGTAGTTACCCAAATAATTTACATAGTAGTTATATTGTGGAACACTAACTATATTTCTCTCCATCCTATCCTGCCCCCCACTTATTCCATTTTCTCCTTTGACCCTATCCCTTTTCAAAAATGTTTGCTTCTAACTACCCTCTCCCCCAATCTGCCCTCCCTTCTGTCCTCTCCCCTCTTATCCCCTGCCCCCCCTCCATTTTCCTGTAGGGTAAGATACCCAATTGAGTGTGTATGTTATTCCCTTCTTAGGCCAAATTCAATGAGAATCAGGTTGTCCCATTCCCTTTCACCTTCCTGCTCTTCCCCTCCATTGTAACAGTTTTCTCTTGCCTCTTTTATATGAGATAATTTACCCTAATCTATCTCTCCCTTTCTTCTCCCAATAAATTCCTCTCACCATTTAATTTCATTTTTTAGATATAGTCCCTTAATATTCAACTCACCTGTGTCCTCAGTCTATTTATACATGAACATACAAATGCCTGCACTCATATATATATTTATATACACATATATCCTCCTATACATATATATTCCCTTCAGCTATCCTCATACTGAGAAAAATTTTATGAGTTACAATTATCATTTTTCCATGTAGGAATGTAAATAGCTCAACTTTACTAAGTTCCTTATGATTTCTTTTCTCTGTTTACCTTCTCATGCTTCTCTTGCTTCTTGTATTTGAATGTCAAATTTTCTGTTCAGCTCAGGTTTTTTCATCAAGAATGCTTGAAAGTCCTCATTTCATTGAATGACCATATTTTTTCCTGTAGCATTATACTCAGTTTTGCTGGGTGGATGATTCTTGGTTTTAGTCCTAGCTCCTTTGACCTCCAGAATATCATATTCCAAGCCCTTCAATCCCTTTATGTGGAAGCTTCTAGGTCTTGTGTTATCCTGATTCTGTTTCCATAATATTCAAATTGTTTCTTCCTGACTGCTTGCAGAATTTTCTCCTTGAACTGGGAACTCTGGAATTTGGCTATAATATTCCTGGGAGTTTTCTTTTTGGGATGTTTTTCTTTTAAAAGAAATTGGGGTTAAGTAACTTGCTCAAGGTTACATGGCCAGTTATTTCTGGGTGTGGTGGTAAGTATCTGAGCCTGTATTCGATCCCAGGTCATCTTGACTCTATGGCTGGTGCTCTTACTCACTGTGCTACTTGGCCGCCCCTTGGGATCTTTTTCAAGAGGTGATCGGTGGATTCTTTCAATTTCTATTTTGCCCTCTAGTTCTAGAATATTAGGGCAATTTTCCTTGAAAATTTCTTGAAAGATGATGTACGGGCTCTTTTTTTGATCGTGGCTTTCAGGTAGACCAATAATTTTAAAACGATCTCTCCTGGATCTATTTTCCAGGTCACTGGTTTTTCCAATGAGATATTTCACATTGCCTTCTATTTTTTTCATTTGTTTGGATCTGTTTTATAGTATCTTGATTTCTCATAAAGTCATTAGCTTCCAAGTGCTCTGATCTAATTTTGAAGTGAGTTTTTGAAATTCCTTTTCCATCTGGCAAATTTGGCTTTTTTAAGCATTCTTTTCCACATTGCCTTTTTGGGCCTCTTTGGCCATTTGGTTTAGTCTATTTTTTAATGCTATTTTCTTCAGTATTTTTTTGGGTCTCCTTTAGCAGGCTTTTGACTTGCTTTTCATGATTTTCTTGCATCATGCTCATTTCTCTTCCCAATTTTTCCTCTACTTCTCTTACTTGATTTTCAAAATTCTTCTTGAGCTCCTCCATGGCCTGTAATCAATTCATATTTTTCTTGGTGGCTTTTGATGTAGGAGTTCTGACTTTGCTGTCTTCCTCCTGCTCCATGCTTTGATCTTTTTGTCCCCCCAAAAGAATTCTATTGTCTGTTTGTGCTTCTCTTGCTTGCTCATATTGGCGGCCAATTAGTTGACTTTTGAGCTCTTTGTCATGGTAGAACTCTGCTTCCAAAATGGAGAAAGCTACATCCCAAATAGCTGGGGTTTTTACAGCTGCTGGAGCTATTAGATGGGTGCCCTTCTCTACAGGCCTCACACATTCTGGTGCACTGGTCACACACCCCAGGACCACCACCCAAGACCATGATCTGGATCCAAGCAGGTCGAAGCAAGAGTGATTACCCTCTGAATGGTTGCTTGGTCCCCCTAGAATCTGCAGGCCAGGAGCTCTGGAAGCAGCCATGTGGCAATGGCTGCAGCCACTGTGCCTCCTCTACTTCTTACTCCAGGGATAGCAGCTGGACTGCGCTCCCCCTGTTTGAACAAAATTCCACACTGACTTTTTACTTTGTCTTTGGCATTTGTGGATTGAGAAGTCTGGAAATCACCACCGCTGTTGGTTATCCATTCTCTCAGAAGTCCATTCCAGCTGC
Organism: Petaurus breviceps papuanus; assembly: GCF_028583685.1. Lineage (NCBI taxonomy): Eukaryota > Metazoa > Chordata > Mammalia > Diprotodontia > Petauridae > Petaurus > Petaurus breviceps. The sequence continues at coordinate 14,621,157 of NW_027185698.1, read as the reverse complement.
CGCTGCTGGTTGGGGCCTTCCTGGGGCTAAAATCTCAGCTCAGTCAGGACTGCTCTCGACTCCAAGTGTGCTGCGATTCACCCTTCCTGCCGACCTGCTGGGTTTCCTTCAGCAGGAGATTTGTTTCTCTCTGTCACTTTGTGGGTTTTGTAGCTCTAAAGTTTGTTTAAAGTCATTTTTTTACATGTATTGGAGGAGGTGGTAGCTGGAGCCACACAGAAGCCCTGTTTCTACTCCACCATCTTCTCTCAACATTTTCTGATGCTAGAAAATATTAAGTAGGCAACTGGACAAGGAAGGTGGACCACTGGACGTTGTGGCTGCTGGGCCAGGCAGACCATGCTGCAACTGGGCTCCTCTCAGCGTGGAGGGCATTAAAGCCCTTTGATGAGCAGCTGGAGTCTTTCTTTGTACTTCCACCACTGACTGGGCTGCCCTGTCTTCCATTAAAGTGTTACTGTGCCCTTTTTAGCTTCAGTGTTACAAGAACTCTTTAAAGTGACTATCCTGAGCATAGAATCAGTAGAAATTCTTCCTTTGACCCCTTCAGGGCTTCAGCCCTAGGGTTGGTAGTTCCATTCTGAGCAAGAGACAGGTGGAGATTCTCTTCTTTTCAACAAATCCTTCCCTCTTAAAAGTCCCTTCTTTCAGTAAGCAACTCCATGTTTCCTTATAGTAATCTCAAAAATTAACATGGGAATTTCGTGTAGAACAGCTGAGGACAACTGCTGTGAATGCTGTTTATGCCCCAGAGCACATGCACTGGCTTGCTGACAATAAACAGTGGTGGCCCAGTGAGTAGAGAACTGGACCTGGAATCAGGAAGAACTGAATTTATATCTGATATGGTCACTTGTTATCTGTGTGACCCTATCTGTTGGCCTCAGTTTTCTCATCTGTAAAATGGGGATAATAATGACTACCTCCCTGGGTTGTTTTGAGGTGAAAATGGGATAATAATGGTAAAACTGTTAGCATAGTACATGGCATACAGTAAGTGCTATATAAATGTTAGCTATTATAAATAGTATTATTGCTGGCCTTTTTATAAGCAATTAATATATTCGGGTTTTCTACCCTTTATAGAGTGAGAAAATGTTTATTTTGTGTCTGACAGCTTTCCCCTTTCCCTTTTAATGCCTCTTTTACCCTCTGCAGACCTGTAGCTTTTGCTCAGCCATTCCCTGACTGATGTGAACTCTACCATATTTTCTACTTTTTTTTACTACCACAAAAAAGAGCTGCTATAAATATGGGCCCTTTTCCTCTTTCTTTGATCTCTTTGAGGTATAGGTCTAGTAGTGGTATCATTGGGTCAAAGGCTATGCACATTTCAGTATCAATGTGGTCATAGTTCAAAACTGTTTTCCAAAACTGGCTGTACCAATTAACAGCTGTCAACGATCCATGAACATACCGATTCTATATCCCCCAGCACCTCCAATATTTGTCATTTTCCAACTTTATCAGGCTGATAGGTGTGAGGGGAAGCCTCAGAGTTCCTTTAATTTGTATTTTTCTGATTATTAGCATTTTGGAGCACTTTTCCCCCATATACCTATTGATAGATTGAATTTCTTATCCTGTGGCCATTTTTCATTTGGTGAATGGCTTTTATTCTTATAAATTTTGATTCAGTTCTTTAAAGATCTTCTAAATAAGATCCTCATCAGAGAAATTTGCTACAAAGGTTTTTTTATTTTTAATAATCTTTTTTCCTTTCTGATTTTAGCTGCATTGGTTTTCTTTGTCCAAAACCTTTTGGATTCTATGTTATCAAAATTGTCCTTTGTATCTTTTGTGATCCTCTCTATTTCTCATTTGGTTATGAGCATTTCTATATCCATTGACCTGAAACGATTTTTTTTTGCTCTTCTAATACCTTTTTATATCTAAGTCATGTGTCTATCAGGAGCTTATTTTGATTCAAAATTTTCTTCTTTAGAGCTTCATATCCCTCTTAGTCTGACTTCCCCTGAGGAATTCTGGTATATAAGACCTTGCCTATACTTTTTCTTCTGAATTGTTTGTAATATAATGCCAAGGAAAGGCAACTTCCCAAAGTTCAGAATACCAGCATAGGTGCTCTCCATTTTATTAAGTGACAAACCAAGAACAGAGAAGATCAAAACATGACATCATTCAAAATACAGCATTTACTAAGTGTGATTAAATAATCTCCAAGTACTACCCCACCCCAGGACCTTCCAGTCATTCAATCAATTACAAATCCCTGTTCTAAATACTACTCCACCCCTAGGCTGTACCTTCATTTAGTCCACCACAAAGCCCCTCTTCTCAAATGGAAATTAGTTTCCAATCTAAGTAAAGTACCTTCATTTGTTCAATCACAGAGCACAAAAAGGTCAAAAGTTCCCCACCCCTGGATCACAATTGAATCTACCCCAGAGTTACAGCAAGTTTAAGCACAGCACTTAATACCCAAATGGAGCTCTTTTCTTCATCTTGACAGGAGGCAAGTTCTCAGCAATCTTAGTTCCTGGGGAGACAAGGCTTAGCAAGGCCACAAGATACATTGCCAGTCTCTTCATTAATTCATCCTCTGTCTGTAGAACAATCCTAGAACCCCTGAAAACATTAGCAAAGCCCTCTCCCAGGATTTCTGTAAACATACAACAAGAAAATCCTTCTTCAGGGCTTCTGAACCAACAGAAAGGTTCCCAGACCCCTGCAACAACAGCACTGTCCTTCACCAGTGGACAGTATTCACTCTGTCTGCAGGACAGTCTCCAGACCCTTGCAACAACAGCACTGTCCTTCACCAGTGGACAGTATTCACTCTCTGTCTGCAGGACAGTCTCAGTAGCTCTGAACCAACAGAAAGGTTCCCAGACCCCTGCAACAACAGCACTGTCCTTCACCAGTGGACAGTATTCACTCTCTGTCTGCAGGACAGTCTCGGGGCTTCTTAACCAAAAGCCAGGTTCCAGGACTTCTTCAACAACAGGACTGTCTTTCACCAGTGGACAAATCTGGCAAAACAACATCAAAACAGACAGACAAAGTACCAGCAAAACAGCCATGTCTCCTCAGTCCTTGGCAGCTCAGGGGGCAGGTCTCAAAAGTCCAGGGCAATTCAAAGTGGCCCCCAGCAATTCTCTCAGTCTCTCTCTGCCTCCACGAGGTGCTGCTTTCAAAAAGTTTCTTCTGCCTCTCTCTTATCTCTCAAAATCTACATCACCAGCTCCTCCCAGTTCAGGACTTTCTTTTCACATCAGCAAGTCCATCCCACAGGTGGGATTAACAAGCTCTGGGTTTTAACACAATCAGTTTGAAAACCAAGCCAATACAGGGGGATCTTTATGTTCCATTACTATCACATTGTTTAAATCTACTTTCTCAAAACTGAGGGTGCTTAAATGATCTCTTCTTTTCTATCAAAAGATAGATTCTTGGTATGACATGCTAAGCTCCATAGACAAACAAAACAAGTTCTAAGATACAATGCTCATTGTCTCTTAAAGATTCCATCATTTCTACTTCACTTACCAGTTCCTTTTTTGTTGATGAGAATAAGATTCAGGATAGAGTCCCCTTCATTTTTTCCTTTAATTTTTGAAAGATGAAATTATAATTAAGGAAAGTCAAGCTATTTGAACTCCTCTACTTTGGATAGAGAAAGAACTCTAATATATGTCCCAATAACTGAATTCCCCAAATACTAATAAGATGCTTCATCCCCAAGCTTGTGATTTGTTTCCTGAACTCATCTATTTTTTGTTTGTATCCAGGTGGTGTGTAGTTTATATTTTTTTTATTTTTTAGTTTACATCATTCATTTCCACAAGATTTTGAGTTAAAAATTTTCTCCCCATTTTTCCCCTACTCACTACCCCAAAACAGCAATCCTACTGAAAATCCCCTCCCCCAAGCTGCTCTTTCCTATATCTTCCCCCATTCCCCCCTCCAACTTTCCAGTAGGGCATGGTGGATCTCTACGTTCCAGTGACTATGTCTTATTTCCCAGTTGCATGTAAAATGCTACTACTACTCCTCTCTCTCTCTCTCTCTCTCTCTCTCTCCATATATATATATATATATATATATATAAATATAATATTTGATTTTAAACCTTTGAATTCCAGAATCCTACCTCCCTCTTCACCCACCCTTACTGGGAAGATAAGCAATTCAATATAGGTTGTACATGTGTAACTATGCAAAACATTTCCATAGTGCATATATTGTGAAAGACTGACTATATTTCCCTCCATCCCATCCCACCCCCAACTTGTTCTGTTCTTTATTTTGATCCTGTCCCTTTTCAAAAGTGAGTGCTTTTAACTTTCTTCCCCCCCCAGCCTGCCTTCCCTTCCATCATCCCCCTTCTCATCCCCTTCCCCCCTACTCTCCTGTAGGGTGAGATACCCTATTTAGTGTGTATGTCATTTCCTCCTTAAGCCAAATTCATTGAGAATAAGGTTGACTGACTCCCTTTTGCCTTCCTGTTCTTCCCCTCCATTGTAACAGTTTTTCCCTTGTCTCTTCTATATGAGATAATTTATGCCATTCTATCTCTTCCCATTATATTCCTCTCTCATCTCTTAATTTCACCTTTTAAGTATCATCCCTTCCTATTCAACTGGTCCTGTGCCCTCTGTCTATGTATACCTGTACACATATATACACATACTCACATATGTATTCATATGCCCATATACCCTCCTATATAGACATATATAAGTATGTATACACACATATATACACACACACACACACACACATATATACGCATGTACATTTCTATTCCCTTCAACTATTCTCATACTGAGAAAAGTTTCATAAGTCACAATTATCATTTTTCAATGTAGGAATGTAAGTAGTTCAACTTTGCTAAGTTCCTTATGATTTCTTTTCCCTGTTTATCTTCTATGATTCTCTAGCTCCTTGTATCTGAATATCAAATTTTCTATTCAACTCTGTTTTTTTTTTCTTTTTTTTTCTAGCAATAGGGGTTAAGTAACTTGCTCAAGGTTATTCGGCCAGTTATTTCTGGGTGTGGTGCTGAGTGTCTGAGACTGTGTAATGCGAATGTAAATTTTAAAGATCTTCCCTGCCCCTAGGCTAATGTGCACCTGAAGCCTGGGGTGGGAGGCTTGTTTTTCAGTAGATACTTCTTGATTGGCCAGTGAGTCAATAAGGTTGTTACATTTTCTGAGCCAGGAGAAGGCTATATAAGCCCTGATGTGTAGCTTTGTTTTGGGACTCACTTTGAGAAATGTTCTGTGATTTGATCTGAATTCTGGGAAGCCGTTGTTGAGAGTCCCCCGGCTTTGAAAAACCCAGAATGTGGAAACCCAGATGTTGACTGGGTATGGATGTAATGGTTGGACAGTTTGGAAATCTGTCTACTTGATGTTTCTGTCTTGATAATTCTGTCTGTATGTTCTGAAGTTCAGGGTGCTGATCTTTTTCCCCTGAACTAGGTAAATGATATACATCTGACTGATTAAAGTAAGCTTGTTAACCCATTTTGAGTTGCTTTCCTTTAACAAAGCAGATCCAAGAACCTGTGGTAGCTGCAAACCCTGAGGACGCTTGGGGTGCTTGCTGCTACAGACCGGGATTCGATCTCCAGGTCATCCCAACACTGGAGCCGGTGCTCTTACTCGCTGAGCCACCTGGCCGCCCCTATCAGCTCTGGTTTTTTCGTCAAGAATGCTTGAAAGTCTTCTATTGAAGTACCGTATTTTCCCCTGAACCATGATACTCAGTTTTGCTGGGTAGGTGATTCTTGGTTTTAATCCCAGCTCCTTTGTCCTCTGGAATATCATATTCCAAGCCCTTTGATCCCTCATTGTAGAAACTGCCAGATTCTGTGTTATCCTGATTGTGTTTCCACAGTATTCAAATTGTTTCTTCCTGGCCACTTGTAATATTTTCTCCTTGATCTGGGAACTCTGGAACCTGGCTATAATATTCCTAGGAGTTTTCTTTTTGGGATCTTCTTCAGGAGGTGATACGTGGATTCTTTCAACCTCATTTTGCCCTCTGGTTCTAAAACATCAGGGCAATTTTCCTTAAGAATTTCTTGGAGGATGATTTCTAAGTTCTTTGTTTGATCATGGCTTTCAGGTAGTCCGATCATTTTTAAATTATCTTTCCTGGATCTATATTTCCAGGTCAGTGGTTTTTTTCAATGAGATATTTCACATTGCCTTCTTTGTTTTCATTTCTTTGAATCTATTTAATAGTATCTTGATTTCTCATAAAGTCACTGGTTTTCCTTTGCTCCAATCTAATTCTGAAGGAATAATTCTCTTCAGTGAGCTTTTGAGATTCTTTTTCCATCTTGCAAATTCAGCTTTTTAATGCATTCTTCTCCTCATTGGGTTTTTGAGCCTCTTTTGTCTTTTGAGTTAGTTTATTTTTTAAGGTGTTATTTTCTTCAGTCAGGTTGTTGACTCTCATTTTATAATTTTCTTGTATCATTTTAATTTCTCTTCCCAATTTTTCCTCCACTTTTCTTATTTGGTTTTCAAAATCCTTCTTAAGCTCCTCTATGGCCTGTAAGCAGCTTATTCTTTTCTTGGAAGCTTCTGGTGCAGGAGTTCTGACTTCACTGTCTTCTTCCTGTTCCATGCCCTGATCTTATTTGTCCCCAAAAAAGGAGTCCAAATTTGGACCACTGTGCTTGCCTTGCTTCCCTAGTTTGCTCATGTTGCCACTTAATTACTTGACTTTTGGGCTTTTTGCCACAGTCGAAGTCTGCTACCATAGGGAATAGCTTTGTCCCAAATTGCTGGGGTTTTCTTAGTTGCTGGAGCTATTAGATGAGTGCCTTCTCTGAAGCCTCCACATGCTCTGAAAAATTGGTCATGCATGCTAGGACCTCCACCCTAGACCTCAATCCAGATCTAAACAGATTAAAGCAAGAGTGATCACCCCTCAGACTGGTTGCTTGGTCCCCCTACACTCTGCAGACCAGGAGCTCTGAAGCAGCCATATGGCAGCGGCTGCACGGTCGCAGCACCTCAGCCGCTTCTCCCTCAGGGGGTAAAGGCCTGACTGCACTCCCAAACTCCAGGTTCACAAAGTCCACACTGTACTGACCTCCCACTTTGTCCTTAACATCTATGGGTTGATAGTTCTGGAAACCGCCACTGTTGCTGGTGATCTGAATTTCCTCCAGCTGGCGGCTGGTTGTGGCCACCCTGAGGCTAAAACCTCCAGCTTTCTCGGGGATGGGGTGGGCTCCCAGAGTGCTGCACTGGCTGCTTCCTGCTGGCCTGCTGGGCTGTCCTCAGTGGGAGGTTAGCTTCTCTGTGTCATTTTGTGGGTTCTGTAGCTCCAAAGTTTGTTTCAGAGTCACCTTTTATTTAGGTGGTCTGTAGTAAAATGATGACCATATTCCTTCCATTACTTCACTGATTTTTCATCCAAATGCTCACCACTAAGATTTCTCCCTAGATTTTCAATGATTTATATATTTAATATAATAATATTATTACTACTATTCACTATCTTACATATTCAAGTATTTAAAAAAAATACTCTTCCAGAACTGTGTCAAACATTAAGTGATTACTGTGTTCTTATCATTGGTCATATCCACTTGCATTTTAGTGATACCTATGAGTTAAAATTTTGCTTTCTTGTGACAGCATATTTAGATATACTGCTTCATAGATATGACATACCCATTTGTCTATAAGTTTTTTAGTTGCCTTTCCTGAAAATAGTGTTCTGTGAGCTTCTATGTTTATGCTGTTTTTTTTTTCTTTTTCTGTAGCATAGCTAGCATATTGGATAGATGTACAAGGTGTTCTGTTTCTTTTCAATTAGATCTGAAAGTTTCCAAGTAAAAACATTCTTTTCAACTCATTAGGAATAATCCATCTCTGGCCTTGAGTCCATTATTTCTATATTTTCAGCTAGTTGAGAAATCCAAATTATATTCCCATACACCATCTTGTTAACCAAGTTTCCACTTCCCAACTATGCCTTTCTCTTTTGAAACTCTTTCTTGCCTCCAACTTGCAGCAGTGAGGAAAATACCAACTGTGCCCCTAAGTAGAGTCTTCAGTTCTTTCCTTAAAAATTCATTTCTTAATTCTCCTGGTAGTATCTTTTATGATCGCATGACTCACCAGAAATGGGTAGTAGTCATAGATTTCCCAAGTCTTGGAAAGTTCTTTGCTACATGTTCCAGGAAGATAATAGACCCCTCTATTGGCATTATCAGATTCGCATATAGCTGACTTTATACTTAATGATAATGATGATAATAGCAAAGTACTTTCCATGGTAACTCAACTTGGGTCTTCCTGATTCTTAGTGTGACATTCTAAGCTCCATAGACAAATAAAACAACAAAAAAAGTGTTGGATCTGTTATAGTTTATAATGTTTTGAATATGGTTTCTCATTTTCCTTTTTATAGTACCTTGCTTTTTCTTGGGTTGGGAAAAGGGATTAAAGAGATTAGCTTAGGCCTTCCTGACTACGAGTCATGTTCTCTATCCATTGGTAACCCAGATGTCTTAGTGGGGAGCCACAGATCACCACTACTTATTTTTGTTGTATTTTTTTCTGGATGATCTTGCACCTGTGAGACTACATTAGTCATCCCTTTGAGCATAAACTTCTGCCCTCTGTGCATAAGATGGACATTTTTCCTCTTTGGAAAGAATCTCAGATCCATCATTTAGCTCCAGGTGTGCAATGGCCCTTCCTCTTTCCCTCCTAGCCTCCAACTAACATAGGACAGAATTCCTCTTTGTCTTTTCAGAGCTTTTCTTTCCAGATTCACATTGAACTGCCTTCCATTTTTTTTAAAGTACCATTTTATTTTTCCTTGATAAGAATGGAGAAACATTCCTTGAGCACTTTTACCTTCTTTTCTAGGAGGTCAACCAGTCTGTCCCGTGACTATAGATGATATTAGCTTGGTTGTAGCACCAATAAAACATCTCATACTCCTTGCAGGTCAGTGCCAAGATTTCCTTGCTCCCCAAATTTTTTCTGAATGTATATTCCTCAGTCCTTTATCATCTTCTCAGATTTAGGAAGAAATCGGTGAAGTCTTTCCTGATGCAAATTCTCACTTAATAAATATTTATTGCATAATTTTTATGTTATAAGTTCCATGGAATGCAAAAAACAAAAAAATTATAAGCTATGGGAGCAATCGCTGGGGCATAGGAAATGGGGCCATTGCTCTGAAATTACTCTGGAGATTCTTCTTTCCTCACTATCCCAGTGCTTTCAGTCTCTAGGTTGGTATGACTTGGGCAGTTAATGGATTCCATCAAGCAGCCCTGGGCATGGCCATTGTGCTTCTGCCTCTACCTACTCATTCTCAGACTGAATTTTCCTTTTTTGTGACATCAATTTATCTATAATGCACATTTATGAAAATTAGATTTCACTATTTTGTTCCTTCCCTAGATGTAGCCCTGTGGCATCATTTCCTTCAAGGAAGAAATGCCAGACAAGAGAATCAGATTCAAGCCTGGGCTCCATTAGTAAATCACTTTTGATTTACTAATCACCTTTTTTTTACTGAAATTACTTAAATCACCTTTGACAAATTTCTTCACCTCTGCAGGGCTTGGTTTGAATAAAATATCTTAAGGTTCCCTGCTCTATCTAAGGTCCTTCAGAGCAGGATTTATTTTTCTCTTGTCTTTTTTTGGTCTTCTCTGCTTTGCTTTTCTCTTTTCTTTCTCCCTTTCTTCTCCTCCCCTCCCCTTCCTGTCCCTTCTGATCCCTTTCCATCTTTGTATTTCTAATACTTAGCACATAGTGGGCTATTAATAAATGCTAATTATTGATTATAAGCCTGGATCTGCACAAGAACAGATTGACTAATAGAAAAAAACAGTTGACCGATTGTTAATTGTGTAGCTACAGCTTGAGGTATGTAAGGCAGTTATTATTCAAATTTAGGATAACATTTTTAACCTAGAAGGTGGTAGTTTATCTCTTTTAAGTATCTGCTGAGTAGACTTGTGTAAAAATTCTTTAGATGCCTTGCCTGATCTCATTTACTACTTATCACCTCCTTCATTAATATTACTGAGGACACTTTCTCTTTTCCCCAAGCCTTAGACCCTCTCAACAAGAGCAAACTGGGAAATTATTCCACCTTTGTGAATTTGTCAGGCGATGGGTTAGAGTGAGGATTGGAAATGTAGGGCAAGTAAGGCCTTAGATAGAATTCGTTGCGTCTTGCTAAAGGTGCCTGATGTTTTCCTGCATTTCTGGCCTGTGGTTTTTGAGGTGGGCAAAAGAAAAAGAAAACCCCCAAATGGGGACTCTAGGTCTTACTTTGTCATTTCAGGAGTAGATTAAACTTCTAGAATAAAAAGTAAAACAACCCTTTAGGTTTACATTTACTTTTAGTTCTTTGTTGACAGCTGCAGGTGATAGGATTGGGAAAATGTCACAATGTAGTTTCATCCACTATGTCACTTACCAAAATGACTGCCTGGAGTACTCCATCCCATTCTTCTGACATTGGCTAAGGGGGGTGGGGGTGGGGGGAAGCAGGGAGGAGAGATGGAGGGAGGAAGAAAGTGAGAAGAGAGGCAAAGTAAAGGAAACAGGAAGGAGTGGGAGGTACATACAGTGACACAATCATACACAAAGACACAGAAACAAAGGCAGAGAGAAAGAGACAGTCAGAGAGAGGGAGGGAGGGATGGAGAGAGGGAAGGAGGGCAGGAAAAAAATCTCATTGAAATCCTAGAGACTTTAGTGGCTTTGAAATTCTGTCATCTAATACAAATATTACTCAGAAGTCTGAACTCTGCAGTAATTTTATAGCAAAACTCAATTTATACTTTTTCAGAGAGGTTAGAAATGTCAATAAAAAGGACAAATGGACTTGCCCATGTTTTTAGATTTTAAAAACAGCCTGATCTTTTTAGTGTGTTTCCTTGTGGGCTTGAAAGTCAGGTGAGTTTTCAAAGCTACTTTCACAAAGGGTTTCTGGATGGCATATGAAGGCCTGATTTATGTTCTAACCTTGGACAATGGCTAAATGTAGATTTCTGTTGCTGCCTCAGTCTACCTCTGAAAGCCCACATGGAGACTCCAAATTTGTTTTACTTGTTTTCAGAAGTTAGCTCATTGCTGTTGAATTTTCCTCATTGGCTACTGCTTATAGAATCGGTCTTAGAACTGGAAGGAGCTTTAGACTCTTTCTAGTCTGACCTCTCCTTATTACAGATAAGGAAAAGGAAGCCCACAGAGGTTGTCTTACCTTAGGCCACACAAGTTGTCAGTTACAAATATTTAAGAACTTTTAGAGAAAGAATCTGAGTCCAGGTCTTCTGACTTCAAATCCACTCTTCTTTGTAATGCACTTCACTGACTTACTGTCATTGTATGGCAATGCCAAACAGGAGTCCTATCCAGAATACTTTCTACAAGGTAGTCAGCAAGTGGTCAATAATTCTTTGCTTTAAGATCTCTAATGAAGGAGAAGGCACTGGCCCCTGACATAGCTCATTCTACTTTGGATAATTATAGTTACTAGGAAGTTCTGTGATGCCCCACCTCCCCAAAACATACATGCACATACACACACGCACACACATTAAGACTAAATCAAGCAGCTAGGTGGCAGAGCAGATAGAGTGTTAGGCCTGGAGTCAGGAAGACCTGAGTTCAACATTGGCCTGAAACTTACTAGCTGTGTGATTCTGGGCAGGTCACTTAACATTTGCCTGCCTCAGTTTCCCCAACTGTAAAATGGAGATAATAATAGCACCCATCTCCTACGGTTTTTGTGAGGAGCAAATGGAATAATATTTATAAAGCTCTTAGCACAGTGCTTGGGACATACTAAATACTTAAGAAATATTTACTCACTTAATTTCCTTCCTTTCCGCATCTTCCAGTCATTATTCCCAGTTTTGTCCTCCACTTGCATGATGTCTAATTCTTCATCCTTGTAATAATCTTTAAGTCCTTGGAATCTACTATTATGTCCCTCCTGAGTCCTCTCTTCTCTATTTCCTTCCACAAATCCTAACAGGACATGGTTTTGAGGCCCTTTCTTTATCATTATGCTTGTCTGCTTCAAGAAAGTCTTTTGTAAAATGTGACAGCCAGATGCAATCCTGGTACTACAGATGTGTTTTCAACAGGTCAGAATAACCCATTATCACCTCCATATTCCTAGATACTCTGCTTTCATTTATTTTTAAAATTTATTAAAAAATACATCTGAGTTCCAAATTCTCTGCCTCTCACCTCTCCCCTACCCAATGAGGCGAGCAATATGCTATGTTATATACATGAAGTTATGCAAAATATATTTTCATATTGGCCATCTTATAAACCAAACAAAAACAAAGCAAGAAAAATAAAGTGAAAAAAAAGCATCCTTCAGTCTACTCAGTCTGTCAGTTCTTTCTTTGGAGGTGGATAGCATTTTTCATTATGGGTCCTTTAGAATTGTCTTGTATGATTATACTGATCAGTCTTTCACAGTTAATCATCATTATAATATTTCTGTTAGTATGTACAGTGTTCATCTAGTTCTGCTCACTTTACTTTGCATCAGTTCATATAGATCTTCCCACATTTTTCTGAAACTATCCTGCTTGTCATTTTTTATAGTACAATAATACTCTATTACAATCACATACTACAACTTGATCATCCATTCTACCATTGATAGGCATCCCCTAAGTTTCCAATTCTTTTCTACCACCAAAAGAGCTGCTATAAATGTTGTTGAACATGTCAGGCCTTTCCCCTTTCCATTTTTCTTTGATCTCTTTGGTTTACAGAACTTGCTGGGCAAGGAAACTCTCCTTTCTTAATGAAGGCTATGATTGCATTAACATTTTGGGGGGCCTTAATATCATATTATTAACTCATATGGAGCTTATCATTCACTCACTCCACCTCCAGTTCTGTTTTTTAGCTTAACCAATATTCAGACCCATCTCCACGATTTTGTAGTTGCATAGTTGATTTTTTTTTAACCCAGGTAGGAGAATTTGTATTAATTTTGTAAATTCTTTTTTTTTTTTGATTAGGCTAAAAACATTCTAACCTGTTGGATCCTAACTCTTTCATCTGGTGTGTTTGCTAGCCTTTCAGATTTTGTGTCATGGGAAAACCTTTATTTGAGTCAGTGATAAAAATGTTAAGCAACATAGGACCAAAGAAATATTACTGGGGCACTCCTTTAGAGAATTCTGTAAAGCCAAGTATGAGCAGCTTTCCAGAGGACTGCTGCTGTTCATAGATCTAAGGTTCTGATCACATAGTATAGTGAACTCTCTATTCAGCAGTAAATTAAAGCAAAACATTCATAGAAACCAAAGTACAGGATTCACAATGTTATAACATAACAACTTGGCACTAAAGTGGTCACATAGCTTTCACCAAAGTGGCCACATAGTTTTAGGCAAAAGATATCATTCAGCAAGCCTCCTTAAGGGACACAAAGTACAAAGGTCAAAGTTCTCTACCCCAGGTCACATTGTCTTAATCTCTCAGTCAAAAATTCTTTCTTCTTGATTGGAGATTAGTTTCCAATCATTATTAACTCAATCATCCTTAAGAGGTACAAGGTACGGAGTACAAAGTTCTCCCACCCCTAGGCCACAATGAATCATGATCTTCTCAGTCAGCATTAAGAACCCAAGGAGAGGTCTTTTCATCTTGACTAGAGGCTGTTTCCCAGATTCCATGGTTCCTCTTCCATGGGTCCAGCTCTTGCCTGAATTTACCCAACTGTCACCTGAATTCACAGGTAGGCAATTTTCAGTTCCTCGTCCAGCTCCTTGTCCAGTTCCTGTTCCATATTGAAGCTCACAGTGTACAGTCCACCTCAAGTCCTTTACAATTTCTGTTTCTGGGAAGACAAAGCTTAACAGAGCCAAAACAACATCCATACACATCGCTGGCACCATCATCAATTCACTTTCTGCCTGTGAAATCAACACAGACCCACAAACAAGGTCTGAGAACTCCATACAAATCGTCAGTACAGTCCCAGGACCTCTGAAACCCTCCTCTAGGACTTCTGATCTCTTGGACCTTTTTTGAGGGTCTGTGTTGATTTCTATGTTGATTATTTGTGTTGAGTTCTCAGACCTTGTTGGTGGGTCTGTGTTGATTTCACAGACAGAAAGTGAATTGATGATAGTGCCAGCAATGTGTGTGAATATTATTTTGGCTTTGTTAAGCTTTGTCTTCCCAGAAACAGGAACTGTGAAGGATTTGAGGTAGTTTGGATGCTGTGAACTTCAACATGGAATAGGAACTGGATGAACAACTGGACAAGGAGCTGGACAAGGAACTGGGAACTGCCTGCCTTTGAACCCAGGTGACAGTTGGAACTGGGACCATAGAAGAGGAACCATAGAAGCTGAGAGCCAGTCAAGTCAAGCTGAAAGAAGGCTTTACTTGGGTACTGTGTACTGACTGAGAAGATTATGATTTACTGTGACCTCGGGGTGAATGGCTTGTGTATTCTCCACTACCCCTTAAGAGGGTACTGAGTAGTGACTGATGATTGAATAGTTACTGAGGACTGAATAGTGACTGATTTGTAGTTTAGTGTGCTCCATGGGTGGAGGACTTTGACCTTTTGTACTTTATGATTGAACGATTGAGTTAGTAAGTGATTGATTGACTAAATGATTGTACTTTTTTCAAAACTATGTGGCCACTTTGGTGAAAACTATGTGGCCATTTTAGTGGTAAATTGTTGAGTTATTATGTCATTGTGAATGTTGTATTTTGATTTTCTGTGATAAGTTGTAACATTGTGAATGCTGTACCTTGATTTTCTGTGAATGTTTTACTCTGATTTGTTAGTGAATGAATAGAGAGTTCCCTATACTGTATAATCAGAACCTTGAAGCTGTTCGAAGTAGCAGCAGTCCTCTGGAAAGCTGCCCTTGCTTGGCTTTACATGTGCCTTCATTTCTATTCACCATTTAAAGAAAATTGAACATTTTCCCTTTTTCCAGTCCTGGAATATCATACTTGCCATATTTTTAGTTTCCTTTCCAATCAGTATTCTATTCCTCAGTTTTGCTTTTCTACCATGCCTAGGCTGCCTTCTGTACTTGTAATAGCCTTCTACCTCTTCTTTCTTTGGTGAATGCCTTCTGGGGCCTTCCTTTTTGGAGGGACACAGGGTGCCCATCCATCATCTTCATCCCAGCTATGCTTCTGATTCTTTAGACTTTGTCACTTTGCCCCTTGCCCCATTTGGGGACCTGCTTCACCACTTCCCCCACTTCTTTTTTTGTTCCCTCTTTATCTATTGCCTTTTCCAATAGAATGTAATCTCCTTGAGGGCAGAGGCTACCTTTTTCTCATGTCTTTCTATCTCCAGAGCCTATCGCAGTGCCTTGCACATAGTAAATACTTAATAAATGCTTGGTGCTTTGACTGACTGCCCTGGGATATAACTGCTCTGGGCCTAGTGACCTGACCTCACGAAAAAGAATCTGGTTACTTTTTTAACATCTCCCCAGGTACCTTGGCTTTCAGGATAAAATTCAGGATAAATTTCAGGATTCAGGATAAAAACTTTCAGGATGCCTATGATCCCAATTTTTATCATCAGTGTTTCATTTGTAGGGGTCCATTTTTAAGTCCAAGTCAACACTGATCCTTTATCCTTACCTTTGAGGTCTGTCTATTCAACTCTAAGTTACTCATGTCTATGGAAGTCATCTTAATGGCATATGCCTGTGATCTCTTTTATTATCTTTTTGTTGTTGTGTTTGTCTTTCATTTTTGAAGAGGACTGTGGCATCAGGGAAATGATGACATGACTTGCAGTTGACTTGCATTTGAGTGAGGGAAGGTTGTGCAAAGTCACCAGCCTCACTTTCTCCTCCAGAGACATCTGGATCAAGTGACCAGATATTCATCAGGATGACTGGAGATGACCCAAGATGCAATGGGAAACCCTGGCCCTTTTAGGCTAAGACCTTTTCAGGTACTCACTTAAAGTGAGGTAATGCCCATTCAGTGAATAAGCCTCTTTCTTTCTTTAATTAAAGGGGCCATCCCTTATCTTTTGTGCCCTGAAGGTGACAGACACTCAATAAAAGTTTATTAGGTTGATTTACTGGTTATTTAAGTTTTCAAGTGTGCCTGTTTTGTTTCTCCTTTTGGATTGTAAGGTTCTTGAGACCAGGGTAATGTTATATACTGTTCTGGAAGCCCCACCAAGCCAATTATGGTATTTCCAAAGAGTGGTCTATAATAAATATGCATTCGTAGAGTTGTTGGACAGTGTTAAAGAGGGAGGGTCCTAATGATCCCATAGGAAGCATTTCCTTCCTACCTTAGTTATAGGATGAATGAAACAAAAAAAAATTCTCAAAACAGGTGCTGGTATAGAAAAATAAATAGGGCTAAGATTTTTTTTTTTTAAATTGATTTATGACCCTTTTAGTTTGGTCAGCCTGGCTTCTCTGAGACTCTTGGAACCTCCGACAAGGACAAATGGAATAACCAGAGCCTCAGTGTAATGCTGTGCTCAGGGCCCATTGTTATACATTGTTATTCATTATAATAAACCCTTTGGGTTGGATACAAAATGAGGCTGCTTTATCCTGAATCCTGCACCAAGGCTTATCATGCCAGAGCCATGCTACATTAGTGCTATCTGGGAAAAAGGGGGCATTTGTAAAGAGCTTTCTGGTTTGCAAAGTGCTCCGTTCTGCCCCCTTCCAGTAACCCCATAAAGTAATATCCCTATAATAGGTTTTAGAACTAGAGGGATGTTGGAGGTCATTTAGTTCAATCTCTATTTGATAGATAAGGAGATAGGATCAGAGAGTGCAAATGAGTCCTTCAAGGCCATGCAGAACCTGGATTCGTACTGAGGCTTTTGGATTTTAGATCTGGGACTCTGTCCTCCATAACATGATGCCACTCTTCATAGATGCAGATGTATCCAGAAACAATCAAATACAATCTGCATTGGGATTTTGATAGCATTA
Source organism: Petaurus breviceps papuanus (assembly GCF_028583685.1). Taxonomy (NCBI): domain Eukaryota; kingdom Metazoa; phylum Chordata; class Mammalia; order Diprotodontia; family Petauridae; genus Petaurus; species Petaurus breviceps. The sequence continues at coordinate 14,604,197 of NW_027185698.1, read as the reverse complement.
GTCTCAGATTGTTCTCTTTAATGCCTTTATAACACAGTTGTTATACTATGTGACCCTGGTCAAGTCACTTTACTTTCCAGAGACTAATTTTCCTCATCATCAATGATCATAATATACATACTAATTATTTCACAGAGTTTTCAGGAAAGTGTTATAAACCTTAGAGTATTAAAAAAGTGAGTGATTAAAATAATAATAGCTACCATAATATAACATATCAAAAAATAATAATATGCAGAATTTATGTAATGCTTTAAGTTTTTCAAAGCATTTAGCATATGTTCTTTTATTTGATTTTCACAATAACCCTGTGAAACAGGAGCTATTTATTTTATGTATGGGAAAACTGAAGCTGAGTAAGGTTAAATGTCTTTGCCAAAATCACATAATAATTATCAGAGGCAGCATTTGAACTCACATCTTCCTGACTCCAAATCTGACACTATGCACTATACTCCATAGACAAACAAAGCACTAAATTGTTGAATCTCTTACAATTTGTAAAGGTTTGAGCATAATATCTCATCTTTATTTCTGTTATCTTGCTTTATCTCACTCTAGGAAGAAGGGTAATAAAGGATGTTTCCTTATGCTCATCAGTCAATCTGTATAGTTTGGTGGCCGACCCACATCTGGGCTAATTAGTTTGAGCAGATATAGAAGGTGTGGTGCTAATGCAATATTTACAGCACCGACCATGACTATAAATATTCCCACATGGTGATCTATCACAAAATATAACAGACTCTCCATATATAAGACAGAAGCAAAGCATTTATTCAGACACCAGAAAACCAAATTCCAAAACCAGTAAGCTGATTCCATCATAATAGCAAAGAAGTTAGTAAGTCACAACAGCACAAATTGCTGCAGCATCCTTTAGCCTTTTTACAAACCAACACAAGCCTAGCTATCACAGCAGGTGGCAAAAAAACCAACTTTTACTCACAAGATTGACTGACTCCTTGCTTGTGTGTCCTCTTTCTCCCCCAGTCTAGCTAGCTCTGACTCTGAGGTTCTCTGTGGTCTTTGCTCCAGCCTTCAGCAAACTCCTTCTACCAGAGGTTTCATGTGATCACATCCAGCCTATTAGGGGGCAGTAAAAAAAGTACAGTCGGTGCTGTAAATATTTATTTTCAAAGCAGGAAAGGTCTTCAAATTCCCTTAGGCCTGTTAAAGGGCAAAGAAGATCTTCAAATTCCCATTACCATTACACAAGGGTAGGACATTAAGAGGTCTGTGCTATAGTAGGGCCATGTATTGATGGACTGGTGGCAAGAAGCTAGTTCTTGGGTCATATTTGCCATAGTAAGCATCAACTGAACATTTAAGCCCCCAACGGTCCTAATCTTTTTGAAGCCTCATCAACCATACCTTCTCAATGGTCCTCATTTGGAGAAACAGATGGAGTCAAAAGATGTAGGTTCTTTCCTACTTAGATTGGTCCATTTATTAACTTAGTGGTATGTGACTTATTCCATTTATGTACCGGCAGTGCCAGAAGCACCTGTGGCAAGATAGCATTCAGAAGAACAAATTCAACACTGTCCATAGCTTTCCTTCTCGGATGCCACTGAATACTTTCTCCCTCACTCTCTTTAGATCCTGATTTTGTCATCTAAAGTGTGTTAGTCCTTGTGAGCCTCTGGTCCAATTTGAACTGCAGAATGTACATTGGTTTCTCCCATACATAGGACCAAAATCCTTAATATCCCCACATTCTTCTACTAAGCACCAACTCACGAGGATAAAAGAACATTATCTGCTTATTAACCAAAATTCACTTCCCATTGAACACAGACTCCTGAAAAAAGCCAAAGCAATAGAAAAATGTTAAATTTAATTCAATTTAATGAATTCTTGTTGTCATTATTGTTAAAGAACAGGTCTCCCTATCTTGCCCAAGGGGGAAGTGCAAGTACTAGTCAAAGGCCTAGTTTCATTATCAGCATGGGAATTTTTACCTGTTGCATTTTCTGACCTGGGCTGATTAGCCCCTCTTGGCCCAGTTGGTGGCTCCCCATTCCTGGGGTCTTACCACCATATTACTGCCAAACAGTGTAGACATCTGCTTGGCTTAACCTTCTTCAGGTCAGGACTCCCAAGCTCAGGAGATCCCCCACCCTCAGCCTCCCCAGTAGCTGACATTACAGGAGAGTACCACCACAACTGGCTATAAATACTTTTAAAAGTTCTGGACATATGCAAGTCAGTTCTCATTTTCCTTACTCGGTTTTTCTACTATGAGCCTCAGTTTCGTTATCTGTAAAATTAGAATGCTATTACTGACACATTTTACAAAATCATTAGGAAAAAGACAATGTAAATTGCTTTAAAGCTATCTACTTCAAAATTCTATATAGAGATGAACTTGTTCCAAGTTTCTTATTTAGGTTGGGGTTTTCTGACAATTAGTAGTTGCAGTAGCAGTATGTCATAGAGGATAAAGTGCTTGACTTGGAGAACCGGAAGGCTTGGATTTGCATTCTCCCTCTGTCATTTATTAGGTCTATGGAACTGAGTTTCCCCATCTCTAAAATGGGGATAATAATACCAATAGAACATAACTCACAAAGTTATTCTGAGGCACAAATGAGGTTTATTTTTTTTTGGGCAAACTTTAAAACAGTTTATTTGTTGTTCAAGACATTTCAGTCATGTCTGACTCTGTGACCCTTTTGGTGTTTTCTTGGCAATGATGCTGGAGTGGTTTTCTCCAGCTCATTTTACAGACGAAGAAACTGAGGCAAACAGGGTTAAGTGACTTTCTCAGGGTCACACAACTAGTGTCTGAGGCCAGATTTGAACTCAGGGAGTTAAGTCTTCCAGGTCTGGCATTGTATTTACTGTGCCACCCAGCTATCTCAAATACTTTATAAGCGAACTTAATCAACACTTATTGACTTGGAAGGAGGAATCTGGAATCTCATTGGATACTACCAAGGCATTTTGCCACTCATTGGTAGTGTCCTCTCAAGTCAATAAGCATTTATTAAATGCTTACTATATGCCAAGCCCTGTGCTAAACACTGGGGAAGTAAAGAAAGTCAAAAAGAGTTCCTGACCTCAAGGAGCTCATTCTTTCATCAACTCATCAATACATTGCAAGAGGTTAATTGTTATTTCTTTATTTTGATTTCTATGCTCTTATGTCTATATAGTATAAAGAAAAATTAATAATTCTATTAAACACATATTCTGAAAAGCACTTTCTATAAAAGTATATTTTGTTATATATGGGACAGGCCCTTAGATCATCTTTTATTTTGTTCCGAATAATTTGACTAGTCTTCTCTAACTGGTTATTAGTTTTTCTTTTTCTCTTTTTCTTTTACCTAAGGTAATAACATAAGTATTCTGTGCAGATTCATGGAGTGTATGACCAGAATTTTATTCTGAGATTGGCTTTGTGAAAAGTCCCTAGAACACTCTGTCTGGAGTGAAAATGGCTTATCTGAATATCTCAGCTAAATTATCCTGATTACAGACACAAAATTTGTATTTTTATGTAAATTTCTCATTTATTCAGCTGGATCACTTGGAAATGGAAAGCAGCTTTTAAAATGTGTAAAGCAGAAGAGGGCTAACCCTTTTTTATATCAGTGTAAGGCCCCAGGTTAGTGCCCTGGGTTCACATCATAACCTTTTAACAGCATCCAATATCTCTCTTCAGTTTAGCCTTTGCCCGAAGAACTACAGCCCCCTTAATAATTTATAGCCTATTTTTCATTTTCATTCACTTCATTACTTAATCAGTGTCATTTTCATTCCTCTCCCCCTAATACAGCTTCATTTTAGACTCCATTACCTGTACAGGAACTGAATGCCTTACCTATTCTTGGCATAGCTCTCTTGTTTTTCAGGCTCTCCCAAGGGTCTTTGACAATCTGTTCTATGATAATTGATGCATACAGGAGTGGGAGAAGGACTAGCAAAGTACACAAGGAGCCAATTCGCCTAGCAAATAAGCTCCTCTTGGGGGACCAGGTACTTTTGGAAGTTGTACTAACTCTTTTAGGTCTCTAGGGTAACACTGAATATAGAGATAGGACATTTTTTGCTAAAATGGTAGCCTGTGTATGGAAGGAAGATATCTCACCCAGAGATTTGGATTTCTTGTTAAATGCTTTAATGTCCTCATATGAATAGGTGAGTATCTATAGAGATAGGTTGTTCAGGGACTGACCCTAGAAAAATTGAAAAGGAGGCAGAATCTTCTTTATCACTGGAGTGGCTAAGAATATTTTCACCTGGATCAAAAATGGGCCAGAGAGTAGCAGCAGAGGGAAGATCACTGGCACTTCTGCTGTCTTACCTCATTTTCCCTGTGCTACACATGGAAAGGTCACTGCCTGCCTCCCATTCCAGTCAGACCCAGTCCCAGGACCATTTTCAGAGTAGGGTTTGTCCTGTAGAGCAATATCTTTTTCATCTACCGTTCCCTAAAGTCTTCTCCAGGCTAAAAGATAGGCCTCCTGGCCTCCTGACCAGGCTTTCATAATTCCATCTCTTACTTTCTGTGGAGCAGGTTTCCTTGATTCTCAAAGAACCCAACATATCTGTCTTCTAGGATGCTGAACTTAAATAGAGGATCTTGAGTGTTCTAATCTCATGACTCCCTCAATAATTTTTTTAACCAGTAATTTGTTATTTATTAAATTATCCTTGAAATTATTTTATTAAATATTCACTTATCAAATTAAATTATTCTATAACTATTAAATTATTATTTATTCTTTATATATAATAAATTTATTCTTTATACATAATAAATTATTACCCATTAAATTATTCTTTAACCATTAATTTAACCACTAATTAACCATAAATAACCAAATCTATTTAGATTTACTGTCCAATATTTAGAATACTCCCATTCCCACATACTCCCATCCTAGTGATCATGTACCTCTTGTAGCCAATGGACAAATTCTTTTCCCTATTCTTATTCAATATTTCCTCAGACCTATCCACCCCAACCCTTCTGTCTCTTCACAATGTGCCACTCCAAATCTGTAAGACTCTTCTACTGTGCCTTCTGGAATACTTATTCCTTGATTAACAAACCTCTTCATTTTAAAAAATCTCATTCCTCCCCCCTTACCCCTTTCATTTCCTAACAGTAATTATGACATGGGTCCCTTAAAATGACATTGCCTCCCTTGTAACCCTCTCTAGCACTGGCTGTACTTCTTTCATACCCTTGATTCCCTACACATGGTGGGAGAGACAGAATACTTCTTGCCCCCCATTGCCACTTTTAGAATCTCCTAGACAACCTTTAATAAGCAATCTATCCTCTTTCTAGATTGATACTATCTAACCATAATGCCCAAGTTGAGTCTGGGTGCCCATTATTCATCAAGTTCCAACTCTTGCTTCCCTTGCCCCCAACAGAAAAAATGTCCTTGCTCAATAATTTTAGCACTTGGTTCACAGTCTTTCTCTCCTAATCACCCTCAGCTCTTGCCCTCATACTTGGCAAGTGAGGGCAATATAAATATTGATATTTTCTAAAACATTCTAATGTCCAAGTTCCTTATCTAATCAATGACTTCCCCCCCATTCCATTTAAACTACACACAGAAACTGCCATACCTTTGATCTTATCATTGCCTATACATATTCTATGTCCAAGCTCATGAGCATTAAAATTTCTTCATCTGATCATAATATTTTATTATTTTCCTCATTTTACAATTCCTAACTGTATTCTTTATCATGACTTCAATTTTTTCCCCAGTTCTTCACCTACTCCCTCCTTCCCTACTTCATTTTATTGAAGAATCAACTTAACTCTGTCCACTTTTTATTCTCTTGCTCTCTTGTCTTGTTATCAGTCACACCTTGCCAAGACCCTATTCTGGACTGCTTCTTCTATCATCATATTCCTTTGATCCTATTTACATGTTTCTGAATGAAACTGGAGGAAATCCCTAAATCATCCTGACTGGGCTCATTACAAATTTATTATCTAATCACAACCTTGTCCTTGTTGAAGTTAGTCAAACATCCTATTCTTCCCTAAATGATTGTTTCCACAGCAGTTGTTCCTAACCTTCTCCTCTCTCCTTAATCATCCCATGGCATCTCTTCCCCCAGTACTCCCAGATAAGGAGAGACAGAGAGAGAGGCAGAGAGAGGAGGGGGGGGGGAGAGAGGAGAGAGACCGTCACTATTTGCTGAATTCTCTATTCTTTTACTCTGATCATCCTTCACTATCACTTTCTTCATTCAGTCTGATCTCAGATGAAGACTTAGCCCTTCCTCGTGATGAGGCAATCCCTCCATGTGTGTTCCTTATCCCATCCCCTTCCAGCTTCTTGAGCAAATTATTTCTACTCTCATCTGCAATTTTTTCCTGCCTACTGGCTCTTTCCCTATGTCCTATAACCATCCCATGGCCCCTTCATTTGGGTGCTCTACATGCAAGACAGGAGTTGATCATGTGGAAGCAACAACATCTCCTTTTATAGTAAAACTGAAAATAGTAAGTAATAATATTTTCCTTCCTTGAAAGTCCTTTCAGTCACTTCAGGTGGTCGAGTGAAACCTAGACTGCCCTCTGATGAGGTGATAACCAAATCACTTTAGGAGTGGGGGAGGCAATGATATAACAAGTGTTACTGTTTTAAAGTCACACCCTTAATCTTTCCCTAAGAAGAGCATTCACTGTTTTTCTTTTTTTTTTTCTTTTTGTTTTTTGGAGGACAATTGGTGTTAAGTGACTTGCCCAGGGTAACACGGCTAGTTTTTGTGTCAGGTGTCTGAGGTCGGATTTGAACTCAGTCCTCCTGACTCCAGGGCTGGTGCTCTATTCACTGCACCACCTAGCCGCCCCCAAGAAGAGCTTTTTTGACCTAAAACTATTACCATATTTTCAGGGTCCATTTTTCTCTTTTGAGAAAGGATTAAACTATCAAAGGAAGGGAGGAGATCCCTTTATTTAATTATAGTAATGGGGAGAATAGTAAAGAAGCAATGATATAGTGACTTGGTTACCCAGTTCTTTCATGTTAAGCCAGGATGTATTTTAAGAAATCTTTTCTTTTATCAAGATTCCTAGCAATTTTACCAGAAGTATTCTTGGGGCAGAGACTCATGTCAGAGGGCATAGGGGATTATACCAGTTTAGACATACCTTTCTCTCCAAGCTAGAAATGTCTTAGATATAGATTAATAATAAATTTAGCAAAATTTTTTTCTAGACTTGAACCTAAAAGCACAGAGTGCAATATTCGTATTAATTTTTTTCTTCAACACACAGATGCTATTTTATTACAAAAAAGGCATCAATTATAATATACCTTGATATCAGTGTTAAAACATTTTTTCATTCCTCAGTTTATGCCAATTAAATGTGCTAAAAATGATAATATTGTTAGAACCCATCCAGGGCCTGTCTAGGTGTCTTTAAAAATCAGAGATGCTGTGGTCCATGGCTGACTCTGCAGCATGACTGTGCCCAAAGGCTTAACTTCATAGAGTTAATTGTCTTTTACTTATTATTCTCATGGTTATGTGTTTATATAAATATATAAATGTGTTTTCTCTTCTTGTACCATCGACATTTAATATACTTAGCATTCTTCCCCTTTCAACTCATCTACTCTCTTGACTTTCTGTAAATAAGTTAACATATGGACTCTGCTCTGGGACTGCTGCTTGTCTGACCCTGGTAACCAGCTTTGTCCGTGTCCCCTGAGAGTTTCCTCTCTGGTCTCTGGTTCTCTAGCTTTGATGCTTTGAGCCATTTTCTCTCACCCTTGGTTTCTAGTCTTGACTGGGCTACTCTTTTCCTTTATAACCTTGGGCAAGTCTCTTGAACTCTATAAAAGGAGGCAGTTAAATCGAATCACCTCTCATGTCCCTTCTAACACTTAAATCCTATGAATCCCAAACAGATTAGCTGGGGAAAGTCTTGCCCATTCATTGAAGCTTAGCCCTTTATAGGGTTACTCTTTGATTCCAACTTTTACTTGGAAGAAGCAGCTATAAATAATGCCTTGTGTCTCTGCCCTACGGCAGCTCACTGATAACGACTGAAGTATAGTGCTTTTGTGGTACTTGTTTGAGTTTCATGTCTACAGGAATTTAGGGCAAAGGAAGGCATCTGCCTCCATATTTCTTTGGCTATATAAAAACTACGAGTTGGGGGTGGAGGGTGGCATGGGGGCAGTGGTACCTTAATCCTGACATAGAGGCTATTGATTCCATATCTTCTGCCCTTGAGGTGGAGTGTTCCAGTCTGAGCTTAGTGATTAAACTTCAACATAAAAATATCCTGGTGCTTAAAAGGATTCAAAAACACAGTGAGGGACACTATTATAGTGCCTTGGCCTCCTTTGCAGAGCAAAAACATCGCACACCTGTAATGAGGGAGCTAGATAGAGATAAATGCTATAGCCACTACAGGGAAAATTTTTATCTGGAGGCATGTGGATTTTAGCTGCTTGACTAATATCAACATTAATGGAAGTCATTATGCTTCCCTCAACTGGAAATTTACCCCCAAATGGTTAGCAATATCCTACATGCAGGAGGCCATTGAAAATCTGTTTCACTGGCAAGATACACAGGGAGAGAGAGAGAGTGGAGCAGGGTACTATGATCAGCTTGCAGCTTCATGAATGGGCTTGGATTGGACACATGTGAGTATGCAGAAGGATGCTGAGGTTAAAGTCATCTGCCCACTAGAGAAGGCCCAGGGCAAAGGATTATAGAAAAGAGAGTCTGCAAGGTATAGTAGAAAGTGAAATAATTGGTTTTGGAATCGGAGGACTTGTTCAAATTTCATGTCTGATGCTTATTAACTGTGTGACTTTGGAAAAGTTATCTAACTTCTCTGAAATTTAAGTTCCTTATCTCAAAAATGAAAAGGTTTGACTTAGATTATTTTTAAAGTTCTTTTCAGGTCTGTGGGGAAAACTAAAAATTCTGAAATATGACCCTACGTTATCTCCTCTAAGGAAAGTGCTTTACGACTTTTAAAGACTTGTAGATAAATTATTATTATTTGGATTTGTCTTAGTATTCCTTCTCCTTCTTCCCCTCTTCTCCTTTATACACCTAGTGTTCACAGGCTGCCTGATTTATTTTGTTGTTCAGGGAATGAATGAATAAAAAATGATTTATTAAAACATTTCTTAAGGATAGTGCCTGCTCTGGAGGAAGTCCCACTTTTAATTGGGGAGTATCTCATATGTGGTAGAGTTCAACTGTAGCAGGAAAAATCTGATAAGCATACAATGTGTTATTCTCAGAAATATTTACATTTTCCAAATAAGATGATATACTGGATATGGTTGAACCAAAAGAAAACATCACTAATGGTAGATTCTCAGCTACCTACTTTGGAGCAGGCAACCTTTGGGAAAGACATTAGGGGCAAAGTAAGAGGTCTTGGTCCTGGCTCCCTGTCATAACCAATGGTGGCCTTTTACTGATTCAGTGGTGGCAGAAAAGGATTTACTATAGGTAAGTATGGATTAGTATGAATAATGAATCTCTGAAATAGTTGTGTGTATTTAAATTTGCCCTGTTAAATGTTATGTAAAATATGGTAATTAGTCTTAACCCAATGGAAATATGCATTGTAAATCCAATTGTTGTGTCCACTTGAGAGAATTCATTATTCTTGCTAATCCAGACCTAGCTGTATACCTTGACTCATCATTTTTTCCATCCTGTGATTCTTATCTCTTGTGCCATGGCCTTTGAGCAGGCATGGAATACTTGAAAAAGAAGGTGCAGATGGGAATGTAGCCTAACTTAGTGACTCAACTTCCCAGTGGTGTCTGGATGACTAGGCAGAGAGGTGAGTGTTTAGATAAGTGTATGCTGGACTTAGGACTCATTCCCAGCGTTTCTGCTGCTCATTTGAAAGATTCTGAAGTCCCCACTCCCAACCTGCCAGTCTTATTCATAAGGCTGTTGGGAAGGGCTCTAGCCAAGGCTTTGCTGTCATCCAGGTATGCTTTGCCTCTGACAGACAAGTTTTACGGTAACTAGGTAGCACAGTGGATAGGGTATTTGGCCTGAATTTAGGAACACCCTATTTAAAATCCAGCTTCAGGTACTTAATAGTTATGTGACCCTGGTCAATTAATTTCATCTCCGTCTGCTTCAATTTCCTCAACTCCAAAATGGAGATAATAATAGCACCTACCTCCCTGGGCTATTGTGAGGATCCATATGTATAAGGTGCTTAATATAGTACCTGGTATATAGTAAATGCCTAATGAATACTTGTTTCCTTCTTTTTTTCTTTAATTTTGTTGTTGTTGTTTGGTCATTTTCAGTCATGTCTTACTCTTCCCAACCCCATTTGGGGTTTTCTTGGCAAAGATACTGGAATGGTTTGCCATTTCCTTCACCAGGTCATTTTACAGAGAAGGAAAGAGAGGCAAACAGGGTTAAGTGACTCACCCAGGGTCACACAGCTGCTAAGTGTCTGGGGCCAGATTTGAATGCAAGAAGGTAAGTCTTCCTGACTCTAGGCCCAGCACTCTACCCACCATGACACCTAGCTGCTACTTCTTTTTTTTAGGAATACTATTAAAAATAAGGAACCAAATCAGGTATAGAGACACATCCATCTAATCTTGGCTTCCATGGAGGCTGAGGCTGGTGGTTTACTTGAGCTCAGGAGACCTGAACTACTGTAGGCTAAGCTGATTGGGTGTCTGTATTTAGTCTGGCACCAAAATGGCAAGCCTTTGGCAGTAGGGGGCCACCAGGCTTTCTAAAGAGGAGTAAATTGGCCCATGTCCGAAAAACAGATCATATTAAAACACCGGTGCTAATGAGAAATGGTATTAGGCCAATGAATGGACATTGTACTTCCAGCCTGTGTGAGATAGAGAGATCCAGTCTGAAAAAAAAGAAAGGAAAAGAAAAAAGAAAACAAATCAGGTTAGTTTGGTACCACCTCACTAGAGAATATCAGAGTGATACAAACTTTTAAGTATAAGGGACATTGGAATTCAACTAGTCTAACATGAGCAGGAATTCCTCCATAATATCCTAAGAAAAGTTAAATCACTATATAAAGACCTAGAATAATAGTGAATTCACAACTTCTCAACATAATCATTCTAATTTTGGACTATCTTGCTTATTTGAAAGTTTTTCTCCACTTTGGGGATTTTTCTCACAGCCACTTTTATACATTGATCCTCATGGACCTAATAATTACTTCCCCGTTGTATCTGGTTGTTGAACCAGTTGTTAATTGGCTTGATTTCACTATTAGACATTGTCTGTGGTTCTGTCTCGACAACAAGAGGCTATAGCAACCTTGTGAGGAGTTTAATCAAATTACTTGCTTTTCTTCTATTTTTGACATTCTTCTGATCTGCTAGAGCTTTAACAGGTCGAAATGGGAGGGTAAACCGTTTCAGCGGAGACGGGGTCGTAAGGTGGGGAGGACCTTAGGCAAATGGACAGAAGAGAAAGATGTTAGGACAAAATGAAGAAATGTTGAGCAGTCCAGTTAGGTTGGGAATAGACTACAAAAAGGGGAAATAAGATTGAAAAAATTGAAAAATAAATAAAAACCTTGAAAAGGGGGGATGGAGCTAGATGGTGAAGGGCTTTGAATGCCAGACTAAGCAGTTTCTAGTTTACCTACTAGCAAAAGGTTGTCCCTTAAAGTTTTTGAGCAAGACAGCCATGTGATGAAAACAGTATCTGAAGCATGTAATAGAATAGGCAAATTCTCATTCACATCACCGATCATTTACTGGATTTCCAATAAGTATAATATGGTTCAGTATTCTCTCAGAAGGTATTCAAGAAAGTTGTATAAGCCTCATTTTTTTGGCCTTGATTTTATAATGTTTCTCCTATCTCACTTTTTTCTTTGATTACTATTCTTGCACAGCACTTTACAATTTATTACCAGCTTTCATATGTATAATCAGTTTTGTTCCTCAAAACAATTGTTTGAGGAAAACAGGGTAGAATATTATTATTACTCCTATTTTATAGGTCAGGAAATTGAATCCCAGAGAGCTTAAATGAACTAGAGAGGTATTATAGTATACTTTAAAGAGCACTGGCTTTTAGAGGCTAAAATTCTAGTTCTGCTACTTATTACCTGTATAATTCCGAGTAAGTCCTTTAACTTCTCTGGACCTCAGTTTCCTCCTTTGTAAAATAAAGGAGTAAGCTTAGATGATCTCTGATGCCCCTTCCTTTAACTTGCCAGTGGTCAAAGGGCAGAATTAGAACTAAAACCCAGAAGTGCTAACTGGTCCAGTTTACCTGTGCCATGGTCAGTCAGTTAATAAAAATTTATTACTGCATGCTATGTGCCAGGCATTAATTAAAAGAATTGTATTGTCAGGCTTCCAGGGCCTGTTCACCACTTGCGGAGGTCACGCCTTTTCCCTTAGTAGGTGAAGCAGGTGGCCTTTCCTGAGGTGAGAGGAGCTGCCCGTGGCGGGAGACGCCTCCTGGTCTGCCTAATGCATTCAACAATTTGGTGAAGCCTCCATGCATCATTCTAATGGCTTTTGTTTTTCACCATGAGCTCTGACACCTGTTCTGTTAGGACAAAGCAGGTATGCTCTGTGAGCCCATACTGAGTTTTAATCATTACTGACCAGGAAAAATCATTCATGCTGCAGTTTATCCATCATATCTTGAGGTTTATTGAAAAGGGTAAGTAACGAAGGACAGCCAAGGAATGACTTCAAACACAAGGCTGCCTTGCTGACAGCTCTCCTCTGGCTGTCTTGGTGTGTGGTGAAATAAATACAAAGGAGTATTCTCTCAATCTCATCTTTTCTATGAACAAGGGAAAATAGCATGTTTCACTTAGAGAAGTGACAGCCTTGTTCACACTCAACACCCCTTCCCTATTTACTCCTCTACTGACATCAACAGGGCTTGTAACACAGAAATACTACAGCAGACTTCTTCAGTGTAAGTATACTATGGTATCAAAGACCTCAGACACATATTAGTTGTGTGACCCTGGACAAGTCACTTAACCTTTGTTTTGCCTCAGTTTCTGGATGCCGACCACAAATCTGCCTGCCCATCTTCTTTACCATGTCTTCATAAAATTGCCATTGGGGATCTACATAAGATGTCAGAGGCCTTCTGAGTTTCCTCTTGATATTGCCAAGGTACCCCTGAAACATTTCAGCTGTCCACCTGTCAGTTGCCATGTAACAGGCACATCTTCTCCTCTTAATATACATTTCCTTGATGACATCTTTTCCTCCTATTCTCCAAAATTACACTTTGAGTATATGTTCAGACCTACCACACTCCTCTCCCTTGACCCTCTGTGTGATATTTATTTTGAATTCTTTAGGGAGTTGTATTCTAAGTCTTGCTGCCATCTTTTATGCCAGTAGAATCCTGGTATTAAGTGAGATCCTTTGTTTCACTGGAAAGCTTGGGGTCATTAAAGGAAATTTTTAATTTCCCCAAAGGTATTTATCTCATTCTTTTCCAACTCTGGTCCATCTCATTGCCTATCTGTCTTATCTATCTCAGATATATAAACCAATAGATAAGATCTATAGATATTGCCATACAGATCCTTGCTCTACTTTGGGCAATGAGCATTTCTCATCCACTTGGTCTTGCCTCTATGGTTAGTTAGGCTAAACTCTTCTGAATGGTTACAGATTTCTTCCAGGAAGCTCTATGATGTTCCAGGACTCCATGCCATCTGCCTACTGAACTCTTCAGCTCTGCATATGTTGAAATCATGATATAGAGTCTATGATAGATGTGATAAAGAGATAATTTTGTTATAGTCTGCTGACAGTCATCAGAGGATCATAAAACAGGGGTAATAATTCATGTAATATTTGCCCATCAAAGTAGTTGTGATAAGCAAACAATATGTTTATAAAATTCTTTGTAAACCTTGAAGTACCATAGGCTGTTTCATGTCCAATGATAACATTATTATTACAGTTATTAAATAGCTATATATAGTTTATAATAAGGAACAATGTATCATATAGATCATCTATCCAACTAGATGCCATAATCTGGGTGATAGATATATAACATTTTTCATTCAATTTTTTTTCTCATAGGAATGGTCAGGAAAATCTCTTTTGAATGGTTATGCATCTCTTCTAGGAGCTCATGCAGTACTATTATGTTTGCTGCACCAGCATGATGCCCTCAGCAAGCAGGAGGAGCTGGAGAGCCTCACCATCCACAGATAATCATTCTTCAACTTGGACTCTCTCTGGATTCATGAGATAACAGAGAGTGAAAAGTTGAAGTTAATATCAATGTTGTCAGCATGGGTGAATAGAAGGATTGAAGTGCCTTCAATAGAAATAAGGTTGATTTGGAGGAGAGAGAATGAGCTCTGCTTTGAGCATGTTGAGTTTGAGATGCTTATAGGACATTCAATTTAAAATATCCACTGGGAAGTTGGCTATGAGGATTGAGGGCTAGATATATAGAATTGGAAGTCTTTTACATTGATAATAAAACTTATGGAAGCAGATGGGTATCAGCAAACGAGACAGCATGATAAAGGGAGGAGGTTCCAGCAAAGAACCTTAGCCACCATTGGAGGAAATGATATGGATCATGAACCATTAAAGGTGAATGATAAGGAGTGGTCAGTCAGGTGGGCAGAGAGCCCAGAGAGAGCAGTGTTACATGAACCCAAGGAAGAGGTATTATTCAGAAGGAGAAGGTGGATTACAGTAACTAATGTTGTATCAAGATGAAGAAGATGAGAGTTTAGAAAAATGACCACATTTGGCAATAAAGAGATCATTGGTAACTTTGGAGAGAGAAGTTTCAGTTGAGTGGTGAGGTCAGTAGCCAGATTGTAAAAGGTCGAGAGGTGAATAATTTGAAAAGAAATTGAGACAAGGACTGTGTAGATACCTTAATGTGTGAGATCACAGGTCCATTGCACGTGTGGAAGAACCTACGAGACATTATTTTTTCTTTCTGCCAAATGTTGGGAGGAATTGTCTATTGATGATGATGTAAGTTTCTTTAGGGCAGGAAAAACTCACTATGGTGCCACACACATAATAGCTGCTGAAAATAAGTTTCTTGATTGAGTGGCTGACGGTTCTGAATAGTCTTAAATGTTTATCAACAGAGGTCATGAATGACTTTAATGTCTAAATTGGCACTATGCTGTGGTAATTCACGTAGAATGTGTTTAATAAATGTTTTTCAATTGATACACTTAGATGATAAAAAGGATAACAGCAGGTATTGCTTATGTGCTTATTTTGGTCAAGAAAAAAATAAGGATCAGGAGAGAGGTGTCTTCATGTCCTTTGTGATGCTGAAACAGAAGCAAGCTGGCCAATTTAGAACCATTAGCAGTAGACTTGACTGACAAAGACAAAGGAGGCAGTCATGAATGATCATCTCTGCCTACTTGCTAGGGACAGCAGCAGGAAGAAATGTGAATCTGAATGTTGTGGGTAACTGCTAAAGTCACTCATGCATGTCTCTGCAGCTTAGATTAATTCACTGACTCACAGAGTATTTGATTCACCAGGTCCAGTCAAATTAGTAGGTGCTTACTATCTGCCTCAATCTCTTCCCCTCAAACTTTAATGAGAAAAATTGAGAAAATTGGATCCTTGAAAAGCATGCCAAAAAAAGTGAACATCACCAATTTAACATAGTAGAAGTGTTGTCATAAAACAAAATCCCCATTGTTCTCATCTCATCTGTTTCGCCTGTGGAACTAAAATCCAAATTCTTAACTGTACATTTATCATGTCTTACAAGTATTGGGTGTCCTACTCAAAATCTTAGCATTGCACAGAAGTCTTAAAACATTTGAAAAGGTAACATCACTGGACTAACATTTAACTAACAATAAAGTAGGAAACAAAGGATGAAAAAGGAGGAAATTTGGACATAGATAGGGTATCAACAATGCTTGTCCCCTAACCCTATCACCATGCATGGCAATAATTGCAATGTATAGGTTAGTGTGAACCCCTTTCCTCCCCCTCCCCCCAAAAAAAGGTGGTAGGGGAGGATAGGAAGAAACTGCTTTTAAGAAAAACAGGATGTAATTTCATCAATATTTCTGAGAACACTGGAACATGCAAAGCCAGAGATAAGAAACTCTTAGCCTCTCAGTTGGCAACTTATTGATTGCATGAGCTGCTCACTAATGAGCTCACTGTAAGAAGGCCGGGGCACAAAAGTTTACACCACCAAATGTGCTGATACATTTAAAACAAAATGCGTGCATGTAGGAACACCTGCACCCGGTGCTTGTCTGGAAAGTGGTGGCTAACCTTGGCTTGTATTTTAGTTTCAAAACTGTGTGTGTGCAATGTTGGTAATTAATCATAAACTTTATTTGTGTTATACATAAGGAAGAGATAGAGTTTCAAGGAAAAAATTATCATTGTGGATAATATTGATGTCACAGGGGCATTCTAGCCTCCTCATCAGGACTCTGGAGCTTTGACATGGATAGCTTTCTCTGCTTAGCTTGCCACCTGTCTAATTCTTGCAGACAGGGGTGGGAGGGTATCTGAAGTCAGAGTGAAATGACAGATGGTCGCTAAAACAGTTGAATGTTGTCCCTTTCTCCTACTGTTGATGACAGGTTTGTGACAATCACAAGTCACTTATTTCCCTGTATCTCAGTTTTCTTATCTGTACAATGAGAGGGTTTAAGTAGAGTGGCCTGCAGGGACCTTCCAGCTCTAGGTCTATACCCTGTAAGCCACATGGGAATCAATCTTCCAGTTCCCCTTAGAGAACTTGGGATATGCTCAGTGCTGGCTTGGTAGAGGCAGAAATGAGGAAGAACAGACTTTGGAAGGAACAGTGTTCTAGAGCCATTAGTCAGATGGAGGACTTGAAAAAGTACTGTGTTTCCTTTAGCCTGCAGTTGTAGACATAAAATCCACTGAAGTTTCTATAGCTCTTTCTAATCTAGTCATGAATTAACTACCAGTCTCCAATTTTATTTCATGGGGAGATGGGATATCTGAACTTTGACTGGGACTCTTTTTCCTGTTTCTGTGCTGGGCCTGGTGGAGGGAAGTTTGGGGGATTAAGGTGAGCAGCATGGTAGAGAAGGAAAAAAGAGATGAATACTAAATATCATTTCTGGCTTTTGGAGCCTGAATTTAGGGATGAAATAGAATGTATAGTCTATTAAATACAATTCACACTTTTGTAGTTTACCTTGCAATTACTGATCTAATTAAACTATGTATTTAAATCACAGACTTCATAAAAGACAATGAATAAACAGAGTGATTAAATAAGTCTAGAAAAGAAAGGAATTGGAGAGGTGGGAAGGACCTAGCAGTGTGGGAGGGGCGTTGAGTTGATTGGGAGGTCCTCTCTTCATGTGATGATTTGGAAAGTGTGGGAAATTTGAACTCAGGTTTGAATCCCATCTTTGTCACTTCCTGGGTAACTTAACCTTCCCGAGGGCTCAGTTTCCTCATCTATAAAACAAGGGTATTGAACCAAACAATATCCAAGATTCTTTCCAGTTCAAAGTCTCTGATCCTATAATGCTAGCTATGATGATGTACTGAATTTATTCTTTTTCTCCCCAAATCTGTTCCACCTTTTTATTTTGACTATTTTTGACAGTGGTACCACCTCTCAATAAACAGTGGCTTCCTGTTATTTCTATGGTCACGTAAGACCATAAACACACCGTCCTGTTAGGGGCGCACGCACATACACACACACACACAAACACAATATGAAATTATATATTAGCAGAAAGCTGCATCAGTGAAAGGGGTAGGAGGGCATTAGGAGTTCACTATTCTACTGGTGTATTAAATGACTAGCTTATTGGAATGAAAATGGTACATCGGTAACCCTAAAATAATGAATTTATGTTTATATACAATATTTTTGATGTTTACAAAAATGATTTCTTTGCAACTTACTGGTGAGCCAATAGTTTTAAGTATGACTGCAGAAGAAGCACAGACTCATAGAAGTCTTTTAATTCAGAGGTATCAGGCTGGTGGTAATGGGTGATATGCATCCTGCATGTTATCTAAGTCAGATTAAAATGCATTTGGGAAATGTTTAGCAAAATAAATGAAAATGCAATACAACATAGATAATGTTTATTTGTGATTTTCTAAGTCACCAGCATGGTTCTCTTTCTATTTATATTGACACCTCTACTCAGTAACACACATCTCCTTTGTCACAGTTCTCACAAGTGATCATCCAGCATTTTGGAAAATAACTTGAATTCTGTGGGGCTTATGGGATCCTCTGAGCAGTAGAAAAACTTACTTCCCTTCTTTTGTACCTAATTTCTTCAAGTTCCTGATCTTTCATTAATCATTATTAATGCTCTAATGAAAATCTCTAAATAGTAACTAATTCACTCTTAACTATCCAAATCTAAGGTATTTTTATTCCATTTTTCATTTTCTTTTACCTCTTTGGTACCTTCTGAATATTCTGACCTCCTTGGATTCAGAGGCACTCCTCTCAGTTCACTTTCTCATTCTTTTGACCAGTTCCACCTCTTCTATGTGAATCCTTAAGACAAAAGATCCCTAAGGATCTGTCCGTGGTAGCTTTTTCCCCTTTAGCAGTCCCATTTACTACTTTCAACTAATATTTTTGTCCAGATGACTATTATATCTCTATTTTTCTCCCAAGATGCACACATGCTTATCCAACACCATGCACAGTGATCTATCTATCTAGATATTGAACTGACAATGTCAAACTCAACATGTCCTTAACTGAGTTCATTCTTTTTCTTCCCAAATCTGTTTCTCCTTTTGATTTTACTATTTTTCTCAGTGGCACCACTTCTCAATAAACTTAGCAACTTCCTGTTACTTCTATGATCATATACAAACTTCTCTCTTTGGTACTGAAAGCCCTTCACAGCATGGCTCCAACATATTTTTCCAGCATAATTATGTATTATTCCCCTTCACTCATTTTAAGTTCTAGCCAAATTGACTTCCTATATCCGAAACTTAGGTGTTATCTTTAAGTCTCTTTCTCTGGCTGTTCCTAGTTGAATTACTGTCACTTCAATACCCACAATAGCCTGCCCCTTGCCTCTTCTCTATACCTAGTTCCACCATCCTAGTACAAACCTTTATTATATTGCCCTGGCCTATTCTAACAATCCTATCCCTGATCTCTCTGCTTTCTCATTCATTCTTCACAGTTGCCTTTCCTATTCTTCATCTATAGTTTTGTTCCTATTTTTCCTTTGGTCAAAACTTTCAGTGGCTTCCTAACGTCTGTCAAATAAAGTGAAAATCCCCTTGTGTGGCATTCAGAGCCCTTCAGAATCTGTTAGTCTCCTTCCTTTCCAGTCTTATTATCTCAGAATGCTTCCCTCCAGCCAAATTGGATTGCTTGTTGTTCCTCATAGATACATTACTATGATTTCCTGATATTTTATTTTTATTGATACTATTTTTTATACTAGGAATTTGTTGTTGTTCAGTCATTTCAGCCATGTCTGACTCTCCATGACCCCATTTGGGTTTTTCTTGGCAAAAATACTAGAGTGGTTTGCCATTTCCTTCTCCATCTCATTTTATAGGTGAGGAAATTAAGGTAAGGAAGGTCAAGTAACTTGCCTAGGGTCACACAGCTAGCAAGTGTCTGAGGCCATATTTGATCTCAGCAAGATGAGTCTTCCTGACTTCAGACCCAGTACTCTATTCACTGTACTACCTAGCTGCCCCTGTAAAAATTCCTATCTATCTTTTAAAATCCAACCCAGGGGCATCTTGGTGGAGCAGTGAATAGAGCACCGGCCCTGGAGTTAGGAGGACCTGAGTCTAAGGGCCTTAGACACTTGACACACTTACTACCTGTGTGACCTTGGGCAAGTCACTTAACCCCAATTGCCCTGCCTTCCCCCCTCCAAAAAAAAATCCGACCCAAACACTTTATACTCCAGGAAACATTCTCAAATTCCCATTGCACTGCTTCTGACTTGATATAACTCATTGTCCTTCCCGGTATGTAGTTATTGTGAATTGTTTTGCATTAATTATTTACATATTTGTTATATCTCTCATCAATACAGGGGCTTTTTTTTTTTCTAAAACTGAATCTCTTCCTACATCTAAAACACTTTTCTGAACACAAATGTTGCTTAATTTGTTGGAATGGAATTAAAACACCCTGAAAATCAGCTCATGGTATTCAGTTTTACACACAGACCACGTGGGAGGCACAGGATGCAGAAACTAATCCTTAGTCTTCCAGCTCACTTTTGCTTCTTGTAGGGTGGGATGAAATCTCCTCTTAAATTCTAAAACCATACCATGTTGCTCTGAGACCCTCATCCCTTGTTTGGTGATTCCCTCCCCAGGACCACCATTTTAAAAAGGACTCAAGCCAAACTTCACCTTACTGTTGTCTGAATTCTCTCCTTGGACTGATTCTGACCTGCTACCTTGTCTTTTCTCCCCCCCCCCCCCACCTTTTCAGTTCTCTTTTGTGTGTTGTCTTATTCCACTAAAATGTAAACTCCCTGAGAGTAGAGACTGTCTTACTTGCTTATACTTGTATCCCTAGTATTTAGCAGAGTGATTTAACAAATACTCCCTTTCTTACTCTCTCCCTTCATATCTCTCTCCATACCTCCCTCTGTTCTTCCCTCCTTCCCTCCCTCAATCCATCTGTCCACCCATCCATCCATCCATCTGTCCATCTGTCTCTCTACTTATCTACCTATTATGTATCATACCACATGATTCTGATTGAATATAAATTCTCATATTATCTTCCTCATGAAGACTTCCATGGTGCCCTACTTCCCTTCTTTTATCCTCACCTAACACCTTATATCTTTTTAATATTCTTATCCTATTCTATACTGTTATTTATTATATAACATATTTCTTCCCTGTTGTATTTAAAATCCCACGAGTAGAGAAAATGTATCTCTTTCAGCTTGTAGTACATTGATATTTAATAAATCTAAATCACAGTAGAATGATGTGGTCTGCTTGCCTGAACCTGTTCAACAGAAAAAATCAAGTGCCCACAATTAAACACTCAGCCTAAATCAGAGACTGCTATAGGCAATTGTTAAGCTCTTTCTGGCTCTCAGAATGCTGGCTACCCCTTCCTCTTGCCATAGCATTTATAGGTAGCAGCACAGTCTAAGAGTTTGATGTATGTATATATTTTATCCAATTAGACTTTTGGCTTAGTCAAAAGTTTTCAATGGAAAACTTTGCCCTCTACTCTCCCCTGCTGATTTTCACTGGAGATCAGTTACAAAAATGGCATGACTATATATAGATCTTTAATCATAATAGTGTTATGAGAGAACCAACCAAACAAAAAACATCATCATCGTCATCAAAATTTAGCATGGGCTTTCCTTCTCAGGCAACCCAAAGGCTCATGTGCAGATTCCAAAGCTTCCCTTTCCCTGTAGTAAATTCTCCCTCCCTCTCTCCAAGAGTGTGTGTGTCTGTGTGTGTGTGTCTGTGTAACTCAGAAATTAAAAATATACAGTTCAATTTTTAAAAACTTGAGACCTCCTTGAAGATAACTCATGGCTCTCTCTTGGCAATCTTCATTCAAAGTTGATTACCCCTCCAGGTCATCTCATTCCTTCCTGCTGCTGCTTCCTCTACTCTGGCAATGCTTCCAGCTGTTACCTGTATCAATAACTCTCCTCTAATCCTGTTTCTGTCCTAGGGGAAAACAAACCAACCTCTCCATTCAAATGAAGGTCCAGGTGCTTCTGGGTTGATGGGTTTTTTTCTTCTTCTTTTCTCTTTTTTCTCTTCTCTCTGTTCTTTGTCTTTTTTTGTGGGGGGGGGGATAGGAAGGATAGGGCAATTGGAGTTAAGTGACTTGCCCAAGGTCATACAGCTAGTTTTTGTGTCAAGTGTCTGAGGCTGGAACTGAACCCAGGTTCTCCTGACTCCAGGGCCAGTGCTCTACTCACTGTACTACCTAGTCACCCCTTCACTCTGTGTTCTTAAAAACCTACTGCTATCCATGTCTCATATCACTACTTCATGGTAGGCACATTTAATCCCTCATTCCCTGCCCCCATTATTATTCTATTCCTATTTTAAGCCATAAGCTCAAAGCAAATCATGACCTAGTAAGGTAGTGGGGAATTCAGGGCAAGGGTGGTGGTGCTATAAAATTATTATTGTTGAGAATATGAATGAAGAAATGGATGTTTTACCAGTAGTAGATGTCAATTTAGTGTCTACTGTGTATGGCGCACTCTGCTGTGCATTTGGGAAGGCATTAAGTATAGGTATGATTTAGGGTTTGCCATTATGGATTTAATAGTTTAGAAGGGGAATAAGGCACCCATAGGGAAAACTATGACACAAACTCTTAAGTGCATGATAGTTGCAACCCTTTGCCTGTAATATGGTGATCACATGCTGCTACCAACAACAATTATTATTAAACACTAATAAGAGTTTTTTCTATGAGTTCTTCTTTCATGTCTATTTGTATAATACTATAGACTCCTTTTATACCATGAATCTCTACCACATCCACCCAACATCCCCCTGGGCCATCCTTTTCCCTATTTTTTTTTTTTTTTGGTATTTGAGATCCTATTTTGTCCCCAGTATCAGTCCTTTGTTCACTTATATAACAAAGGCTAATTTCTCTTTCTTATGTGAATCTTTCCCTTTTGCCCTTCTCCTGTGTTCTGTGACTCATACTACCCCACCACCACATCCCTTCTATTGACTGGCTTGTCACTGGATTTGCCTTTCTTATTCTAACTCTAAGGTATCTTATAAAAATACAGTAAGCAGGGGCGGCCAGGTGGCTCAGTGAGTAAGAGCACCAGCCCCAGAGTTGGGATGACCGGAGATCAAATCTGGGCTCAGACACTTACCACCACGCCCAGAAATAACTGGCTGTGTAACCTTGAGCAAGTTACTTAACCCCAATTGCTTAAAAAAATATAGTAAGTTATGGCATTTTTTTCATTTTGTAAATGTTTCTTTGAATCTGAATTTGCTGACATGAAGATGTGGGGTCATATATCAATTCAACAAACATTTATTAACCTCCTATAATATACAATGCACTATGTTATTAGTGATGGGCACAAAGAAAAAATGAAACAGTCCCTGATGACTGTTTGGGACTATTTGGGGAGTGGGAAGGCAATATGAAAATGCATTCACCAACAAGAATAATACAAATATGATTGAGGAGGGAGAGTATTAACAGCTTGGGGCAGGCAGTTCATTGAATTCAACTCCCTCATTTTACAGATGGTGAAACTGAGGCACAGAGAGGTTAAGTTGCCCAGTTTCACATAACAAATTCAGCAGGATTTGAAACCATGTATTCCTAACTCCAAGTCTATCATTCTGTCCATTCCTCCATGCTGCCTCATAGAGGAGAAGGCACCTGAATAAGACAAGGGTTTTGGGACAGAAAGAGAATTAATTAGTACGATCTGGATTTTATGCAAGTGCATGGAGGTTGGAAAGGAAAATTGAACTCACAGAATGGTTAGTGGTCTAGTTTGGCTAGAATTTGTCAAGTGCAGTAAAATGTAGTAAGACTGGTGAGGTAGGCAGAAGCCTGTTTGTGCAGGATCTTAAATTTTGGCTAAGGATTATATAACTAGACAATCTGTTGGATAGGGAAACATTAAGTCCAACTCCTTCTTTGACTTTCTATGTAGACCACCAATCCAAACAACAATGGCAAAATCCAGAAGAAATTTAGTCAGATCTGTTCAAATATGCATCCACCTGATGCTGAATACCTGATAAGTTTTGTTAAAAATTAGAGAAATTGCCAGAGTTGTTTTCTATCATTTTGTTAAATAACAGGCTGCCTGATATTTTAACCTCATAACTGAGTCTTAAATCATCCTGAATCACACTTCCATCTTTAATGTGTATCACTGAACCTTCTACATTCTCCATTTCAAATTGTAACCTCTTCTTTTTTTCCCATAAACAATTTAAAGAAATGGCCTGCTTCATATTGGCCAATTTTCATCTTGCAGTGACTCCATTCAATCAACCAATCAGTCAGGAAGTATTTATGAAGCACAAAAATTGTGCAGGCCACTGAGCTGGGTCCTGGGAAATAAAGACAAAAGTGAAATAATTCCTACTCTAAAGAAGCTGATAGTCACTTAAATAATTTTATTTCACAGATGGGGAAACTGAGGTTGGGGGGGCCAGGGTTTCACAAATTGTGTAAGGTCCATATGTAGGATCAAAGGTTTGGAGTTACAAGGGATTGCTATGCCATTTATCATCAAACTGCACTCTAAGGTAACTTCCAGTGTAATACTGAAATACTTAGAGCTTTGTTTCTAAGCAATTGACCACTTCCCCATAACCCTGGTTACCTAATCATGTCCTCACCTAGCCCCTTCATTTCATTAGATGTATATTGTGCTCAGCCACAAAGTTGAGCAAAAAGAACATTGCTTTTGGAATTAGAATCTAGACTCTCTTATTTACCCTCATATCCTTGGGAAATCTTGTTTTCTGGGCCTCAATTTCCTCATCTGTAAGGTCTAAGGGGGTTGGACTAAAAGTCCTGAAAGGTCCTTTCTAGCTCTGAGCTATTGATCTTATGAATATTGGTTCTGTTTTCCTTTTCTATTGTTTCTCTCTTAGATTCTTTCTGCTTCAGTCTCCTTGGGTGTGGATGTGTATGATGTGATGAGTGATCCAGTTTGAATGGGCTGGAAGGGGAGCAAAGGGAAATAAATGTGGAGATGTAGCTGGGAGCCATCTCACATAGATCTTTAAATTGAAGGCTGGGGAATTTGGACTTTACCCTGTAGGTAAACTTGGAAACTGCGAATAGGGGAAGGGGGAATAGCACATACAAATCATCCTTCTGTTAATCAGACATAAGGGAGTAGGATGGTATATACTGGGGAAAGACTGGAGGCAGACTTCATTTCTTTTCCATACTGTGAGATTTGTCTATTGAAAAGGGGGTAGTGATGTGATTAACCATCCAGGAATTTTGGTATCCAGGGCAAATTCAAATTGAACAAGGCAAGGGTGGAATGCAGTGCAGAGGACAGTCTTCCTTGATTAACTACAGTTGTGTTGGGAGAGGAGTGGATGTAGTCCATTCTCTAAAAAATACAGATTGAACCAGATCCAGAAATGGCACAGAGAACAAGCAGGTGGCGTAACATAGTGTTGAGGGGAAGGCAGGCCCTTTGGAGTGAGATGGTATGGCATCAAATATGTAGAGAGCAGTGAAGATTTAGGAGAGAAAGCTGGAGGGTCATGGTGGAGTGAAAGTACATCCCCTGAAAGTCAGTGCTTTAGGAGAACGCCCTGATCACCCTACCTTAGTCACCACTCTGGAATAGAGATTTCCAAGGCATCAACCTTTGTTCTAAAGGACAATCTTTGATTTTTAGCTCTCATTCTGATTACTACTGCCTCACTTCACTTCCATGAGTTTGGGGGGAACCTTCTTTCTCTTTCTCTCCACATTTGGGTGGTGCTACTGATACTGAACTATATCACTAGAAAGATCATGGCCGTGCCAGGAAAAAAAATTACTTATATAACACTAAAAGAAAGAATCTCAGGGATTTTGTTATCACAACACTGTTTTTATAATCTGAAGTATGAAAGAATCCGTCAGCGGAGGTAAGGCCTAGATAGGACAGGGTTATACATCAATAAGGTGAACAAGGCATTGGGAGGTATACCTTTTGTTTTAGTTCTAATTAGATCTTTGTAGCCTATATTCTGAAAGCTCTAATATTGTAAGCAGCTGGTTAAATTGACTAATTAGGCAGGACTGTCAACATCGATATTAGAAGGGAGGAATTTAAGAAGACCAGGCAAAGACAAACCTATGGTGCACAGAGAATGGCTGTGCACTCTGTAAACACTTGCTAAAACATGTTAACACACAGACTTTTAAAGTCAATGGTTGGGGTTCCAAATAACTACTGGAAAATGTATTTCAAGGAGACCTCGGTTTCAATGTTGATAATTTTAACTGTGTGATCAGGGTAAAATAAAAATGGTAGTGCCTGCCCCATTTACCTTGCAGGATCATTGTGGAGATTGAAGGAGAATAAAATTAAGCTTTAAAAAAAATCGAGTTTAATTTAAAAAGATTAAAAGAGAAAAAAATCTTGGTGAATGTGTTTTGCAAACTCTAAAGTGCTATAGTATAAAGTGTTATCATTTTTATTCTTTTCATGTAATTCAATGTAGATCAGAAAGAAATGGTCAGAGAACCTGACTGATGGCAGGTCACCACCCTGCTGTTTCTCTTTTATGTTAATACTCCATGGATTATTACACAGGTGGATAAAATCACTACTTTTTGCAATTGAATAAATGTAAGCTCATTTTCTGTAACATTTTTGGGAGTAACTCCAGTAAAAGACAGCATGACAAAGAGGATGGATCACTGGGCCTGGATTTAGGAAGGTCTGAGTTCAGATATGGCCTTAGATTCTCATTAGCTGTATGATCTTGAGCAAGTCACTTAATTTCCATCTGCTTAATTGCCTCAGCTGTATAATGGGGCCCCTAATTTCACCTGCCTTACAAATTTGTTAGGATCAAATGAGATCATATTTGTAAAGTGCTTATTCCAATACTCAGCACATAGTAGGTGATCAGTAAATGCTCACTCCCTTTCCTCTTCCAAAAGGTTGTGATTTTTTTTCTTTTAGTTTGAAATCTTTTCATTCTACTTAGCTTGGAGCTACTGAGTATTCAATATGTTGACATGTATGTGAAAATATTTTGAAAGTTTTATGGATTAATGAATGAACAAAATGGATTTATGGATCTGAGATGACTGAACATTATCAGTAATCTTCCACGAAGATACTTTTCTGAAGCCTTGTAGTGGCATAGATGTGACAGGTTTTTGAAAGCGATTTAGCGGATCGTAAGCTCTGTCCACTTTTTGTTGCCGTTCACTTGTGTCTGACTAAGTGACCCTATTTGGGGCTATCTTGGCAAAGATGCTGGTGTGGTTTGCCATTTCCTTCTCTGGCTCATTTTACAGGTGAAGAAATAGAAGCAGAGTTAAGTGACTTGCCCAGGATCACGTAGTTAGCAAGTGTCTAAGTTGAATGTGGGATGATGAATCTTCCTGACTGTAGGCCTGGTGCTCTATCCGGTGCCCTTCTTTGCTCTAGGACTGTGACTCAGAACTGTGTATGAACAATGCAATGGAGTCCTGCACCCAGTACCAGCAAACAGTTCCCCATTCTCTCCTTCTCACCAGTTGTCTGACTCCCTTGCTCTCCATGGGCTGAGAGCTCTGAGAACCACTGTTGCTACCACCAATTCAGTTGCCCCTGAGGCCTGCTACTGACTTGCCAGGGTTCTGCCTGTACTGGACTGTATTTCCATCTTTTCCCAGTGAGACAGATCTTTCTTGCCAACCTTCTAAGTTGTCCTGGGCTGGAAAATGGTTTTACCCCATCTTTATGTTGGTTCTGCCACTCTAGAACTTGTTTTAAGGCATTATTTTAAAGTTGTTTGGAGGGGAATTTGGGAGAGTTCAGTGAACTCAAGCCTTTGCTTTGACATTTTGGCTGTGCCCCCCATTTTACATTTTTATTGAGTTGCCTTGAGTCAATGGGAAACTTTCTAAAATTTCTCTAGTTTCAGGATTTCAGAGTTGGCAAGAACATTGGTGGCTATCTAGTCTGGTCCATACATTCACAGAGATTTTCTCTTTGAATCTTTTTAAATGGTTATCTAGCTACTATTGGGTGAGGGGAAAGGAATCCTAACACCCCCTTGAGTTAGCCCAGTTCATTTTTAGATAGCTTTAATTATTAGGAAGTTTTTTTCTGATATTAAACCTAAACATTCCTCTTTGTAACATCTTCTCATTATTCCTGTTTCTGTCTTGTGCAGAATGGATTTAATGTATCTTTGATGTGATTGTCCTTCAGGTGTTTGAAGATAACTTTCTTGTCTCCTCCTCTATAACTCTACCCTATCTCTAGGCTTCTCTTTTTCAATACAAATATACCAATTCCTTTTTCTTATTGTTATATGCCAGACTCGATATTGATTACCATCCTGGTTGACCTCTTTGGATTTTCTCTATCTTATCAATGCTCTTTAAAAGTGGCACCCAGCGCTGAACCCAAACCTAGGATTGAAAATCTTGGTCAGTACAAAATCATTGGTCATGCAGAAAAGCAGGACCACCTTATCTAGTTCTTGCTGCCATCTGATAGAAGTTTCCTGTTAACCTAGGTCTGCACAATGACATTGAACTGGTGTGGTCCTTACTTTCCAGTGACTTATGTGTAGGACAACAGTTGATCTCAATAGATAAAAAGCCACCTCAGCCTTGAACTTCCTTCTTCTCTTCTCTTCTTTTCCCCCTTCCCTCTCATGGGACCAGACCCAATCCTGAGTAGCTCCAAAGTGAGGGCTGAAAAGGATTAGCAACACCCAGGAGAACGAAGAAGTCCATGGAAGATTCAGACCCTCTGGGTTTTGTAATATTAAAAAAAGCTCACCTTTATATAGCATGTAAAGACTTACATATTAATTTGAAAACACCACACAAATTATAGTATCATTTTAAAAAGCATTAAAAAATTATAGTTTAAAATGGAAAACAGATTAAGTGTACCATTATTTTATTTATAGGTTTTTTTAAAAAAAGCTATGAATTATGTAAAATTGAAAAGTTAGAGCTACCTCATTTTGGAGGGAAGGGGAGTAAAAAGGAAGATGTAAAAAAATGGAAAGAAAAAGTGCTTTGCTGCCCTTCTGTTGTCTTCCTCTTATTTCTGCCTTTTTTGATGGTTGCAGGTAATCCATGTTTCCTTTTCAACTTCATTCCATGGGCCTCATCTATCAAAAATTCCTCCAACCAATGCTATTCATGATGTTTGGGTCCAGGCTTTAAACCAGAGTGAAGATTGGCTACTCTGGTTCACATACTGCATACTAAAGATTCCTGAACTACAAGAGGGATTAGTCACCAGTTAAGGAAGGAAGAGAGCCAGGAGAATGGCTTTTACTCTGCTAACCTGGGAACGCATAGTGCATGAGGATCTCTAGGATACATCCCTGTTCATTAATCCAGTACTGGGAGGTGCTTAGGGAAGTATCTATGAGAATCCTTTCTTTTTCTCTGACTTCCAAATTCCTATCTCATACAGATTTAACTTAGCACTGGTAGCAGAGGCCAAGTAGCAGGGGAAAGAAAATTCTAATCTTCTGGCTTTCTTGGCTCACTCTCCCCTTCATACCCACTTCCTCTCCCCTGGGACACACAGAAAACAAGAGAATTAAAAAACAACAACAACAACAACAAACCAGATGCACAGAGAAAACAATCCAGAGATGTCCTGCTCTGTAACAAAGAAGTCTCATCTAGGTCCCTCCAAAACATACAGTTCTACCATGAGAGTGCCTAAACTACCATCACAACTGTCATCAGTGCCATTGGTGACCACTGCTACCTTTCTGCTCTACAGGACCACTGTTTTGTATCGCTGATCATGTTAACACAGAGATATAAATGTAGTTACTCTAGTGACGAATGTGGAATCCAGAAGACCCAAGATCAAATCCAGTCTCAGATATTTACTTAGCTTGGTTACCCTGGGCAAGTCACTTAACTACTTTATACATTAGTTCCCTGATGTGTAACATGGGTGTAATAATAACCATCTGCCTACCGGGGTTGTTGTGAGGAATTAGGCGAAATCATATTTGTAAGACATTTTGCAAACCTTAAAGCAGTACATAAATGATGATATTGGAGATCATCTGGTTCATATCCCTTATTGAAAAGATGGCGAAACTGAGTTGCTGAAGGGCTTGCCCAGGATAAGGCTGCCAGTTAGAGCATCTGGCTACTCTAGAATCCAGGTCTCCCGAATCCCAATGCAACATGTTCCCCTCTACCACAATGCCTGTTGAAGTGAGTGCCAAGAAAATAATGTTCATAGCCAATTTATGGGAAGTGGTTAAACCTGTAGAGTGCAACTGGAAGAAACTCATATCATAGAATCATAGTACTGTAGCTAGAAGGAATGTTAAAAAATAGTACCACCCTCTTCTTTTACAGATGAGGAAACTAAGGCCCACATAGCTTCCTTTCCCTGTGGTGGACAGTAGTAAGTGGCAGTGGTAGGATTTGATCCCAGACCCTCTGATACATTGAGAGATCTTAGTGGGGAAAATGGTGAAAAAGAATTTATCTTTGGTTCCCTCCCCGTTCCCTTTTGAGTGTCACTATCCTTCCTGTTCCTGCTACCTTGCCCCTCTTTAAGCTCTTTAGAACATCTCTCTTTGGCACTCACCTGTGCCTACCTTCACTGGGCAGAGATCACATCATACTTTGGGTCCGTCTCTTCATCTTTTCCCTGAACAGTAACAACAACAACAATAACAACTATAGCTAGTGTGTATAGCACATTAAGGTTGGCAAAACCCTCTACATATCATATACTCTGTGAGGTGGGTGTTAATGTTATCCCCAGAACAATTTTAAGCTATGCCCAAAAGGCAACCAAACCAATTGCATATCCTTTGGTCCAGCAATACCACTACTAAGTCTGTATCCCAAAGAGATCATAAAAAAAGGGAGAAGGACCTACATGTGCAAAAATATCTATAGCAGTCCTTTCTGCAATGGCAAAATATTGGAAATTGAGGGGATGTTCATCAATTGGGGAATGTCTGAACAAGCTGTGGTATATGGATGTAATGGAATACTATTGTGCTCTTATAAGAAATAACAGACAGACAGATTTTAGAAAAGCCTCGAAAGACTTGTACAAAGTTGAGTACAAAAATGAGAAATGTAAAGGTTGAGAGATGTTATGACACTTGGTCAGGATTAAACAGTTAATAACTATCTGAAACATGGTTTGAACTGAGTTTTTCCTTAGGACAAACCCAGCACCCTATCTGCTAACTATCTAACTGCCTGACCTTTCCTATATAGGATCTCATTCCCCTCTAGCTAACTGCTATAATGTACACTAGTTTTATGTAGCCGTGCAACTAAGGGAGTTGACATTAAGTAAGTTCACCAGTGTGGTAACAGGCAGTTCCACAAAGTACAATTTTTTGAGAGTGAAATTTCGTACTTTGTGGAAGGGGGGGGTTAGAAAGTTGTATTTCAGAATAGGGGAGGTTATTTTTCCTTTGCCCCTTTATACATCCCTTCCATGCCTATGTTCAAGAATAAGCAATCCTAGCTAGGGCATATCTGGATTTGTTTATATTTTGAACACAGAGGCAGGAGGCTATCTAAATTTTTCATCTTAACATATTTTTAAAACTACCCAGAAAGACACTTGGAGCCTATATATTCCTGCCTAAAGGCAAGGGTTCAGAATAGATGGGCCATTAATGATCCTTCTCCTCTGTGGTTCAGTCTTTCTACAGGTTAAGTGACACAACAATTTATATATTTTGGCATGCTAATTTTGAGATACTGGATGGCATAATGAAAAGGACCCTGAGCCAGGAGTCCGATGTTTTCATTTTTGCTCTGCTACTAATTAGCAGCATGACCTTGACCAATTAACCTTCTCGGCCTCAGTTTACTCATAAATAAATTGAGGAAATTGGATTACATGATCTCAAAGGTATCTTCCAGCTTCAATTTTTTGTAATGCTATGATCCTTTTTGCTGGGGATTAGCAGTCTGACAGAATAGCCTTCCAACCTAGCAAAGTCTGTGGGTTTTGTTTTTTTCTTTCAAGCCCTCTCCAGGACCTTAGGGAGTCTTGACTGAGTAAAATATTTGGTGGGATTTGTCTCATTTCCTAAGGACTATGGCCCACTGTGGTGCTGTAGAAAAACAACTGATTGTTGTGTTTCATAACCCTGCAGACAAAGCAATTGGAATATAGAATAGAAAGTTTTACAATGATATTTTAATGGGTTATTTGGAGAATGAGGGGAAAATTCCAAGTCATTTACTGAATGCCTTTCTGAGGGCCTGCTTAGCTATCTGGTAATACAGCCTTACAATGGGCTTAAAACTACAGAGCTAGTGGGGGGCAGGCCAGACCATGGTTTGTGAATGTCCAAGAGTGATTCTTTTTTTCTAGCTAGTTACTCCTAATTGTCACACTCTGATAAACACGAGACTGGAAACTAGAGAAATGACAGTACCTTTATTAATGGAAGTGAAACAATACATTCCCTTAGATCCAACCGAGTAGCACTCAAGCTATAATGTTGAGAGGGATTGTTTTGAGTGATACAGAGAGATATCTACCTTCACGGCACGGTGATCGCGGCCATTTTTTAAATTTAATTTTATTCCTTTTCCTGTTAAGGGGATGTATAGATCTTGTGTTCAGCAGATTAACAGGGGACTGTTTACAGGAACATACTGGAGCCGTGGCTGTGAGTGATATGCCACCAAGCCGCTGAGACATCGCTATTTTAAAAGGGTAGATGGAGAACACGCCTCATTTCCATAACTTCTGCCGCATCCTTTGCTTGCAAGAGGAAAAGCTGGCCCCCAAAGTGACCATGGCAGAATGTAAAATGAAGAGCAGAATATTAAACCTGTCAAATGATAAGAAGGCAGTGTGTTTTGGGGTGAAATTAAGAAGCTTTGAAAGAAAAGTATGTTTATTTAAAGGCATCAGCTTCCTCCTCGATTTCATAGAAGCAAGAAGAAAACCCCATGGCAAATTAGTAACCTTTAAGCTAATCTCTGGTGAATGCCAGGGGGTATGAGTCAGGTCTTCTTCCTTCTCTCATTGCCTGCTCTGCTTTTGGGAACTGTCATGTCACCTTGGGGAAGTCATTCCATCTCCACATCCTTTGGTCTCCCTATCTACAAAGCGGGGCGCAGCCTTGTTTGCCCTGTGCAAAGGGTGCTGAGAGGCTTAATTAATGTTTGTAAAGCATTATGCTGTCTTTGGATGAGAGACATTACTGCAATGCTAAGTATGATTACTCGGAAAGAGTTCGCTTTTAATGGACTGAGAACTCAAGGAGTTTCAGAGAAATGTATGCAGGAGATTTCCCCAGGACTGACAGTTTGGCCCTTTCATGCAGAAGCAGTGCCTTGGAAAGGTAGGAAATGTGGGGAGACTGGAGTCAGAGTGACAGATGCCAGAGGATCAAGAGGATCAATTGAGATTTTAATATCTTTATACAACTCTCAGAACTCCCTTTTCCTAGGGATTGAAAACATGCCATTAGGAAAATATTTTGAAGATTGGTTATTGTTCCTTGAATTTATAGCATTAACAAGCACAGACTACAGTGAAATTCCTCTCATATTCCATCAGTTCATTGAAGGGTGGGGAATCTGGGTTCCATGGAGACTCATTATGACAAGTAATTTTATTAAGACCCTAATTATTATTTTTAAGGCATATAAATTAAAATGCTTATTTGTGAGTTTCTGTCCCTTGTTCAGGATCCTGCATAGGCAATTAAAATATAATAAAGATGATTAATATTGAATAAACATAAAATTAAAATATCATAAAATGTACAATTAAATAACATTAAAAATCCAAGCTGAGCAGATTCTTTAGTATGGGCTAACAACAACTAAAATAGAAAATGATTTTGGAAATGGTTTTCCTCAGGGTTATTTAACAATTTAGAGTTGCCCCATCTGCAAATGGATTAGTAAAAACAGAGATGATGCCAATAAAATACTTGATAATGCAAGAGAAAAGAGACAAGGGCTTAGGTGATCCCCACATAAATGGTTTGGCTTTCCTTTTCCCTCTGGCTCCATAGAGAGACAAACCAGAAAGAAAGTTGTAGCAAGTGATATGCTTCATCCCCCAACAGTTCAGTAAAATGCTACCACTTTTAGTATTTTGACTATAGATATTAAATATATGCCATAATCCAATTTCCTAGATTCATAAGATGGTAAGAAATTTTTGATCTGGAAGGGACCTGAGAAACTTTTGCTCTCTAATTAAAAAAAAATATAAAGAGGGGCTTGGGGAAGATAAATAAATGACTGATAGGAGGTCATGTCATCATCATTATATAACTCTTTGAGAGTTACAAAGTGCTTTACAAATTTTACCTCATTATATAGACTACATTTGGGTAGAACATGAGGTTTTTAAAGTAGGGATTGTCTTACTTTTGTATTTGTATACTTAGAGTCTACCCCAGTACCCCAACTTGTAGCAAGCAATTAATTAATTCTTTCTGATTGATTGATAGCATGTGATAGGAATGGAACCTTGAGTTCTAGCCTCTGACTCCAAGTCCAGGTTGCTTTCCACTACATAATAAGATGATTGTTTGAAGCCCTTCCAACTCCAAAGTCAATGCTTAAACTATTCCCAGCTAGTAATGTGTTGTTGTTGCCTAGTCATATCTGACTCTTCATGACCCCATTTGAGATTTCCTTAGCAAAGATACTGGAGTGGTTTGTCAATTTCTTCTCCAGCTCATTTTACAGATGAGGAAACTGAGGCAAACATAGCTAAGTAACTTGCCCAGGGTCACATAGCTAGAAAGTTTCTGAGACTGGATTGGGAAGATGAGTCTTTCTGAATACAGACTGGGAGTTCTATTCACTGGGCCACCCAACTTCCCCTAGTCCCAGCTAGTAACCTACTCTCCACTATGCCGTTGAATCTCTCTGGTGATACAAATCACAAACCATTTATGCCTGCTCATGTATAACTCTTATTGATGTTGTTTCATGGTTTCAACGGTAGAGGTATACTCCGTGTCTATTTGTCTGTCTGGGCAGCCCAGTGTATAGAACGTTGGGCCTGGAATCAGGAAGAACCTAGTTCAAATCTAATCTCAGAGAATTACTAGTGACACTGGGCAAGTCATCAGAGACAAGTTACTGTCTCAGTTTCCTCCTCTGTAAAAATGGGGATAATAATAATAACACTTGCCTCTCAGGGTTGTGAGCCTCAAATAAGATACTTGTAAAACACTTAGCATAGTGCCTGGTACATAGGAAGTACTATATAAATGGCAATTATCATTATCTATCTATCTATCTATCTGTCTGTCTGTCTGTCTGTCTCTGTCTATCCATCCATCCGTCTATCTATCTATCTATCTAAATGTCTGTCTGTCTGAATGTCTATCTGTCTATCTGTCTATCCATCTATCTGTCTGTCTGTCTATTTATCCTAGGAAGTACCCACAAGGCATGAAAACATTTATTCTCAGGGACTCTCTAGGTATTTCTAACTCATCTTTATATACCATGGTGGGAATGAAAGGAAACTTTTATGACAAATCCATAATCTCCACCCACACTCTGAGCAGCCATTTTGGAGACAGATAGGAACTCCTTGCAGCTTTTCTGAAAGATTCTGTGGCCATGTAGACACCTCTGTGGGAAGTGCCCCATTGAAAAAGATCTTAAGTGGCTTATGGCTTGAGTTCCAAAACATTTTCTCTATGTTATCTCATGTGATCTTCATGACAAGTCTGAGAGGGAGGTGATGCAATCCTTCAGGGTGGAGAATTTTGTTAACATGGGCACTTGCAGGCAGATTTAAACCCCACTATAAACTTAGTAGATGGATGATATTGGAGAATTTGCTGTGGTTTATATCCACTATCCCATCTTCCCTTGGTCATTTGTATTCTATAGGGCAGCTGACTCTGGGAATCAGCATTTTCATGTTTCTCCCAGCCTTGTAGAAAAACCCTATAGTAATTGGCACTGAGGAAAAGACCCTGATGAAACATGAATTTTAGTTCACTAATTAAGAAGATTGTCATTAGTAAGGTTGATATAAAGGTATGATCACAGAAATTTTTGTGGAATCCAGTAAAATGTCAGCTTCTTGAGGGGAGGAAATTTTTTTTTGTCTTTGGAGACCAAATGTCTAGTATTTCAATACTTCAGGTATTCACAATTTAATTTACCACCCCCCTCTCCTCTTCAAGTCTTAGTGGACAATTTTATGAATTGCTGTGGTGTAATATAATGCCAAGGAAAGGCAACTTCCCAAGGTTCAGAATACCAGCATAGGTGCTCTCCATTTTATTCAGTGACCAACCAAGAACAGAGAAGATCAAAACATGACATCATTCAAAATACAGCATTTACTAAATGTGATTAAATAATCTCCAAGGACTACCCCACCCCAGGACCTTCCAATCATTCAATCAATTACAAAGTCTTGGTTCTAAATACTTCTCCACCCCAGGCTATACCTTAATTAAGTCCACCACAAAGCCCCTCTTCTCAAATGGAGATTAGTTTCCAAACATATGGTCAAAAATTCCCCACCCCTGAATCACAATTGAATCTACCCCAGAGTTACATCAAGTTTAAACACAGCACTTAATACCCAAATGGAGGTCTTTTCTTCATCTTGACACCAGGCAAGTTCTCAGCAATCTTAGTTCCTGGGGAGACAAGGCTTAGCAAGGCCATAAGATACATTGCCAATCCCTTCATGAATTTATCCTCTGTCTGTAGAACAGTCCTAGAACCCCTGAACACATTAGCAAAGCCCTCTCCCAGGATTTCTGTAAACATACAACAAGAAAATCCTTCTTCAGGGCTTCTGAACCAACAGAAAGGCTCCCAGACCCCTGCAACAACAGCACTGTCCTTCACCAGTGGACAGTATTCACTCTCTGTCTGCAGGACAGTCTAAGGAGCTCTTAGCCAACAGCCAGGTTCCAGGACTTCTTCAACAAAAGGACTGTCTTTCACCAGTGCACAAATCTGGCAAAACAACATCAAAACAGATAGACAAAGTACCAGCAAAACAGCCATGTCTCCTCAGTCCTTGGCAGCTCAGGGGGCAGGTCTCAAAAGTCCAGGGCAATTCAAAGTGGCCACCAGCAATTCTCTTAGTCTCTCTCTCTCCACGAGGTGCTGCTTCCAAAAAGATCTTCCGCCTCTCTTTTGTCTCTCCAAATCTACGTCACCAGCTCCTCCTAGTTCAGGACTTTCTTTTCAAGTCAACAAGTCCATCCCACAGGTGGGATTAACAAACTCTGGGTTTTAACACAATCAATTTGAAAACCAAGCCAATACAGGGGAATCTTTAATTGCCATTACTATCACATGTGGCCAAAAGAAAAAAAATATACAATGGTCAGCCCTCTCCTGATTAGCCTTTCCAAACTTAGTTAAGGTAGTCTTCAGATAATGCAGGATGTCACTGGACCAGTATTTGAAGTCTTTCTGACTTCATTGGACCTGCCCAGTGTTTGAGTAATACAGGCACGGAAACCCAGCACCGCTTTCCTAGCAGAGGGGGACTATCATAGTAGAAGCTCTATTATACCTATTTTACAGATGACAACATCGAGTTTCAGGAAGATAGCATGATTTGCTGAAGGTCACACAGATAAGTCACAGACAAATCTAGTGCACTTTTCTACTTATACCATACTTGTTACAAAGCTGATTGACTTCCAGATACAAGATAAGTTTACAGTCGAAGAACTCTATTAATAGTGTGAGGATGTCATTTTACTAGTAGGCTTTATATTCACACAATGAATGAAATATATCCATTAGCTATAAAATTGGTCTTAAAGCCCTTTGAATAGATGTTTAAGCTTTTCTTTTTCTTCTGTTTTTTTTGTTGTTTTTCCCTTATAACAAAAGTCACATTTCTATGCTCCAAATGACTTGATGGGGATTGAATCAGTCAGTTATTGATCAATAACAAATAATAATAATAATAAAATCAATTATAATAAATGATAAAATAATCATTTGTTAAGAAACTTCCACATGTCAGGTACTGTCCTAGGACATATGGATTCTAGATGAATGACACTGATTGCGTCTTGTAAATTCCCTGGGGAATTTACTAGAACTTCCTCTGGATGAACTGTTTTTATGATATAAATGCTTTGGAAAGTAGTGCAGACCAGCCTAAGAGAATTTTGAGTTCCTACCTAGGGATGATAAATGTCAACATCTTCATAAAGAAGCCATACTATGCATTCATGATGCTGCAACAGGAACTGAATGATCCTTTGATTCTTGAAGAATGTACTGTGAGCCTCATTACTTTAAAAAGTGAAGTGGTGCCTTAAAGGTGTTGATTTTAGGGATATATTCTCAGTCGTGATTAATGTGTTGGTTTGTTTTACTTAATTGTACTTTGTTATGAGAGACATTTTTAATTAAAAAATAAAACAATGTTTCATAGTCTCAACATCTGGCAATGTGCCTGGCATTTTTTTTGTGTATGTAAAAATCATTTTTCAAATTTATTTTTACATTTTTTTTCTTTTTAAATTTTGAGTTCCAGATTCTCTCTCCCATATCCATCCCTCACCTACTGGGAAGGTACACAATGTTGTGTGTGCCTTCACTTATATCAATTATATATATGAAATCTTACAAAAAATATTCAATATTATCCGTATTGCAAAAAAAAAAGCAAGAAAATTATGCTTCAATTTGTACTCAGAGTTCATCACCTCTGTCTGGAGATAGAGAGCTTTTTTTTTTTTTTAAATCATGAGCACTTTGGAATTTTCTTGGATCATTGTATTGATCAGAATATTCTGCCAAGTCTTTCATAATTGATCATCTTTACCACATTGCTGTTATTGTGCACAATGATTTCCCAGTTCTTCTTTAGATCAGTTCATATAGATCTTGCCATTTTTTCCTTTCTGAAATACCTCTTTCATTATTTGGTATAACACAATAGTACTCCATCATAATTGTATGCCACAACTTGTTCAGCCATGCCCCGACAGGTGGGCATTGCTTGGATTTCCAATTCTTTGCTAACACAAAAAAAGCTGTTTTAAGACACATTTTCCTTTGTCTGTTATCTCTTTGGGGTACAGACGTAGTAGTGATATTGCTAGGTCAAAGCATATGTGTAGTTGTATATTTCTTTGGACACAGTTTCAGATTATTTGCCAGGATAGTTGGACCACTTCACTACTCCACTAATAGTTCTTTAATATACCTATTTTCCCTCATCTCCTCTAGTGTTGGACATTTCTGATAGATATGATATGGTACCTCAGAGGTGTTTTAATTTGCCTTTCTCTAATCAACAATAATTTAGAGCATTTTTATATGATGATTTATAGCTTTGATTATGTTTGATAGATAGCTTTGATTTCTTCTTCTGAAAACTCCCTGTTCATATCCTTTTCCATTTATCACATTTATCAATTGGGGAATGGCTCTCATTTTTTTTTATAAATTTGACTCCATTCTCTATACATTTAAATATACCTTTATCTGAGACTGTAAAAATTTTGGATATTACTTAGTTATCTCTGGTACCTTTTTAACAAAATGTAGTTTCTCTGATTTTCTCTTTCAATTAGCTATGGTTTTGTATTTCCTTTTTCTGAGATCATGATTGCTACCCCTGCCCTCTTCCCTTCATCTAAAGCGTAATAGACTCTGTTTCAGTCCTTCATTTCAACTTGATGTGTATCCTTCTGTTCAAAGTGTGTCTCTTGTAAACAACACACTGTTGGATTCTGGTTTCCTATCCATTTTGCTATACTCTTCTGTGCTATGAGTTAGCTCATCCCATTCATATTTACAGTTATGATCACTAACTCCATTCCACTTTCCTCTATTTATCCTTCTCTCCTTTTTTATCCTGGCCTTCCTCAAAAGTCTGTCTTACTTTCAATCATTACCTCCCCTAATCTGCTCTATTCTTTATCATTCCCCCCTGTCACAATATCCCTTATCCCCTCCCTCTCCTATCTCCCTATTGGGTAAAATAGATTTCTATATCCAACTGAGTGTGTGTGCATTTTTGTGCCCCTTTTACCATTAGACCAATTTTGTTTTTGATGCTATATTTTCTTTAGTTTTTTTTGTGTCTCTTTTTCTATGCTGATAACTTTTCTTCTCATGATTTACTTGCTTCACTCATTTCAAATTTTTCCTCTATCACTCATCTCTTCCTTTTTTTTTTTTGTAACTTTGCTTGTAGCTGTTTTAACCTCACCTACTTCCAAATTTATGTATTGGTCTTCCTTGCTACCATAGTAGCTTTTTATGGTCAAGTTCTTTTTTGTTTGCTGATTTTTCCAGGCAATTTCTTTTGTTTGTTTCTTTATTTGTTTTTGAGGGGGGGAAGGCAAGGCAATTGAGGTTAAGTGACTTGCCCAAGGTCACACAACTAGTTAAGTGTCAAGTGTCTGAGACTGGATTTGAACTCAGGTCCTCCTGACTCCAGGGCTAGTGCTCTATTCACTGTGCCTTCTAGCTGTACCCCTTCTCCTGCCCCAGCCCATTTCTTAACTTTGAACTTATGTTAAAGTTGGGCTCTGCTCAACTGGTGTTGGGGAGGCACTGTCCCAAGCCTCAGACTTTTTTGTGCTACTCTTTTCAGAGCTAGTTCTGGGGTCAATAATTTCAAGAAATTATGTTTTCAAGGTGGTGTTAAACTGGGGGAGGTGTGGTCACTGCTCTTCTGCTCTGGTCTCTAAGCAGGAAGAGCTCCTACTCACTTCTAGCCATAAGTACTAGTGCTTCTCTTGGGCTAGGGGCAGGACTTCTTGGATTCTTCTCTATGCAGTGCTGTTTCTTTGCCTTGCATTTAGAGGAATCAGTACATTAGTATTTGTTGAATTGAAAGTGGATGGTGCTACCAATGCACTCACAACTGTTTTGAAAAACAAGTGGAACTGTGCTAAGAAAGGAGCTAAAATGTCCATTTTCATTGACTCAAGGATCTCACTGTTAGGCATATAGCCCAAGGGACACCAAAGATAAAAAGAAAGACTTCACATAAGCTAAAATATTTAAAGCAACACTTCAGAGTAGCAAAGAACTAGGAGCAAAATAGATGTTTATCAATTTGGGAATGTCTAAAGAAATTCTGGTACATGAATATAATGGAATATTATTGCAGTGTAAGAATGAATGAACATCATGAAACTTGAGAAGTACAGGAAAAATTATAGAAACTTAACCAAGCAATTCATATTTATTTTTATTTTATTTTATATCTTTTTGCTTTTTGGAGGGGGAAGGCAGGGCAATTGGGGTTAAGTGACTTGCCCAAGGTCACATGGTTAGTAAGTGTTAAGTATCTGAGGCCAGATTTGAACTCAGGTCCTCCTGACTCCAGGGCTGGTGCTCTATTCACTGCACCACCTAGCCACCCCTCAATTGATATTTATTAAGTGTCTACTATGCCAGGTACTGTGCTAACTGTTGGGAGTACAAAAAGAAGCAAAAGACAGTCTCTTCTCTCAAGAACCTTACAGCCTAACAGGGAAGACAATATGCAAACAAATATATCTGAAGCAAGCTAAGGCAGGATAAATAGGAAATAATTAACAGAAGGAAAGCACTAGAAATGAGAGGGCTTGTGAAAGGCTTCCTGTATAGTATGGGAAGCTGGAATTTAAAGGACCCAGTAGGCAGTGATAAGGAAAGAGAGCAGTTCAGACATGGGGTCCAGTCAAAGAAAACACCTGGAGTAGAGAGATGGAGTTTCTTGTT
The DNA here is from genome assembly GCF_028583685.1 of Petaurus breviceps papuanus. NCBI lineage: Eukaryota > Metazoa > Chordata > Mammalia > Diprotodontia > Petauridae > Petaurus > Petaurus breviceps. Next base: position 14,562,809 of record NW_027185698.1, on the reverse strand, counting down.
CATGAAACAGTCAGAGACCAGTGTCACTGTATCAAAGAGTAGATGCTGGAGAATAAGGTATATGAATACTTGAAAGGTAGGATGGGGATAGGAACTGATGAAAAGTGAATTAAATAGAACCAGGAATTTGGTTTACATAATGAATATAGCAACATGAATGAATAGAACAGTAACAAAACAAATGAAACAGAATGCTGACATACGTGTGTGTGTTTTGTATGTTCTGACTTTTTTGATGTATTGGTTATTTTTTTGAATCCCCCCCTTTTTATCCTTTGTTATAGGGCTTAGTTTTCTAGGATGTGAAGGAGGGAGGGGGTATATGTTTGGGAAATGTGGAAGATATAATAGCAAAAAGTGTCAATTAAAATTTGTTGAAAAAAAAAAAGGAAATGAATGGTGCTCCTGAGGGGTTTACTTATCCATTCCAGTCCAATGACATTCAATAGCATCTCTTATCAATCCCTACTCTCCACAAGCCACTGTGCTAGTCTCTAGAATAGAAGAGATTAGATCTGTGGTTTCTCTGGTCTAGGGAACTCCCAAAGAGGAAATTCCTTTTAACTGATGCAGATCACCACCTTCTCTGTAACTTAAAATCTTAGAGTTTTGTCTAAGTTCTAGGAAACAAAGATAAAATGGAAAAAAAAAATAATGCTTGCCCCGAAGCAACTTGCTTTTCTTCTGTGGGACACATATGAATGAGTATATACATAATAATTGGATGTGAAAGAGAGAACATTAACCACTCAGGAAAATACTACATATTAATAGTGACTATCTTTGGGGGCTTGCACTGGTCTAGGAATCAGGGGAACCATGATTAATACAGAGAAGACTCAGTCCTGCTCTTTAAAAGCTTTGAGACCCTTGGGTGAAAATGACTGGCAAGCCAGTGCCAAGAATGATTATCACAGTTGTGAACAATTGTTGCCTCCAAATGCCAGCCAGTTAAGGCTTTACAAACACCATTAAATGGTTGATTCTCTGTGTCTGGGAGAAATAACAAATTGATAGACTACTAATTGCCTCATAGGAAGGACCTGCAATTTGTCATTTTGCTTAAAAAAAAGAACTCCCTGTTTTATCCTTTATTCAATGTAATTAATTCTAATCTTTGCATTTTCATTTTCTCCATGTTTAATTCCATCATTTTAAAGATGCCTCGGAATAGAAACCTTATAAAATTTGTGGAATAATTGTGTTGCTTAGGCTATTTTGTGAAAAGGCTGATGAAAGAAAGTCTATGACCTGATCTAAAACATTAAATGATTTAGTAGTGAGACCTTCAAAATCTGATTGAAGGGATCATATTGAGACTATTTTTTTTATCTTAGCTTATAGGCTTTCTAATGTTTTCTATCTCCATAGCACAGGGCTTTGCTCTTGAAGAATATTAAGCCTGGATTTATAATTAATTAGCTAAAACCAGGGAGAGGTTAATTTTTACATTTCCAATTCATTGTTTCTGGCATTGAAGGGTATCATAAGTAAACTTTAGTTTTATAGTAAATAATCAGAATGTTCAGATAACCTGAAAAGTCCTTGTAATAATTGCTTCCATGTATTCAAAAGATATCAGTGCCAAAGAGGGAGAAGAAGCGTGGGAGTATTTCAAGGCACCTTGCTCTGATGAAAGTTGTAATTAATCTAGTTATATGACTGATCTAATGGTTTCGGTGTGGCTCACTATCCATGGGCTCTCCTCTTCTTAGGGTCTGTTTAATTCATTGGCAGCAAGGTACTGGGAAAGAAGCTCTTTGCACGTGCAAAGGTGTGTGAGTACCATTTATTATACTTCACCTATCATAGCATAGAATGTAACTCATGTACACACAGCATGAACTATACTTATGATGAATGAGCGCCCTTGGGAACTTTAAGAGTCGAGGTGATTCCCAAAACTTCTCCTATGATACTGGGAACCACTGCTTATGTTCATGAAAGGGACCTCTATGAAAAAGGACTAGTAAGTTGGTTCAGAGTCAGATTAGAGGACCTTAAATGCTAAGATCAAGAAGTTCATCGTGATTTAGCAGGGGATGGGGAGCCTCTAGTTTTTGAGTAGAGGGGTAACATTAACAGAGGAATGTGTTAGGATTCCTGGGGCATAGAGTAAAGGATGGATTGGAATAAAGGGGATAGACTAGAGTCAAGAATAACAGAGGAATATCAAGATAATCTAGATAATAGTGCTAATACCGTAAAAAGTAAGATACAGAATTGGAGCCAGATTGACATGTGCTATTGGACTAACGAGTGGTAACTTCATTAATGTATGATGAAGGCTGCTTTTAAACCATCAGGTTGAGTACTTGTGTTTCTCTTTTTGGATGGACCTTTCAATTATTGCGTATCAGATTTCCTCAAAGGGGCATTGACCTGGTATTCTGTAGGATAGCCAATATTGTTCTCTTGGTAGATGAAGAAATAGCAATGATCTGCAGCCACAGGAGCATCTATCAACTGACCCACCACTTGGATTTCTGCCCAGGCTGTCTTTTGATGGTTATCAAGTGCATACATGGGCCAAGTGGAACTCATTCCTGATTAAGAGGTAGTACCTTTTCAACAGAGACATATTGGATTAAGAAATAAGAAAGTCTTCTTTTCTTAGGCCCTGGCTGGTTAACCTGATTGGCCCCCTCCTCAACCTGACTGGAGGAATAAATCTGTACTATCTGCACTTTTAGATCTATGACCCTTTGGTGATTTTTTTTAATGTATGCAAATTGCCATTAAACTAAAAACTCATATGATCAATAGTGCAGCCCATTCAAAGCTTGAGAAACAAATACTTAGATCTAATGAGTCACTGCTTTGAAATTTCTTCACCCTACTTTTTTGGTGCCTGCAATATTTAAGTGATTAGGTAGAAACTGTTTAAATTTAATGGCAGGGAAGTTTTTCCTCTTTCCCTTGGACTGGCTAGAGCTGAGGATAGAACAGTGTTTGAAAATATCTGCAGTGTGCCCCTAGTTGAAATAGATTTTAGTTGCCCCATGACTGAACTTTGGGTGTAGTTTTGGAATTCTAGAATAGTATTTGTAGTTGTATCTTCATATCTAAGCCTAGTAGGTGAATAATGAATACTTGATCGATAATGCCAGGCACACATATGCACAGAGACATAACTGAGAATTCAAGTGTGAGGAGCAAATTCAGTTGTGTGTGAGACCTTGAAACTGCCATATGTTATCATGGCTACACCTCAGGCCAAGCCACATGTTGCTTGGACTGTAGGCCCCAAATGGGCACAATTGTATTGGCGTTTCAGAGAGCGGAGCATGAGGATCATAGGACCTTCAAGGTGTTCCTATAATGAGCATTGGAAAGGGGGAAATATTTTCTTCTTCCAGAGTGCCAACATTTGGGAGAATTCATACTTCTTCTCTTTGGTAGTCTTTCCTCAACCAGGAAGTGTTGCCCTTCTTTCCAATGTTGGCAACCTGGGAAAAAAGTCACATTGACCTTGTGCTAATTATATTTCCTGCACTTGTTAGGTCCTCAGGAAATAAGACTTGTTAATATAATACCTATATAGGCATTTATAAATATCTATTTCTTGATTAGGATTAATATTAGATTGCTTAATTATAATCTAATTATTATAATAATATGTGTATCTTTAAAGAAAAAAGGAAAACTCCCAGAAAATATTAATATGATGCAAAAGGTTATAATTCAGCTCATTTCTCAGCAGAACCATTAAGAAACTCTTCTGTTTTGTTCAGTGATGTATTGGGAAATTACCATACAATGTCATCTGGTTTAGGAAGCTTTGACACCAAAGTGCTGATGCCAGGGAAGTTTCAATGTCTCTGATTTTTTCTCCTCCTTTCAATGAGCTGGGACTTTAATTCTGACATGCATATAGTATTAATATGTAGGTACCATGTATAATTCAGGGAACTGGGAAAAGTGATTCATATTTTGCTCCATCTAGCTTGAAAACATTGAAACAATATAATTGGGAATATCTGTTTATTTCCAAGGTTCAGTTTTCAAAATATTAGGGTATACTACCTGGGACCTTGCTTGCCTACCCCCTCTATAAAATGTTATCCCAAGCACTTTGGAATGTGCAGAAGAAATAACTGTGGGAATTGTCCCTGACTTCTCGATGGGTGTGTTTCTATCCTTCAGCTAAAGGAGGACTTTTCCTTGGTCCAAAATCCCCTAGATGGCAGTAGAGAATATAGTATTCAAATGGTTTATATAATACTCCTAAATAGATGATGTAAAGTAATTTTTATTTTCCTGCAAAATAAACATTAATAAGGTGTTGAACAGAATAAAATAAAAGAGAATTTTAATTGAATGTGTGAGACAAACACTTAGGCCATTGGCATTTAGTCATATCTTCAGGTATGGGAAACATTATAGGCATCTTATGGTAAATAATATAACCAGAGAGCATCGTGGTGATTTGTGCTGCTGTTTCAGAATTTTTCCATGGAAACTTCACTGTTCGGTTTGGACAAAGAATTGTGGTAACAAAAGTGGTCCTTAACCGTGCTGCTGGAACCCAGGAACCTCAGAATTTTGGAGTTGGAAGGGTTGGAATGGTATCTACTCCAACTCACTCCTGACTCGTGGAATATTCAGTCTGGAAGGTGCCTAAGATGTCTTATCTTCCCACCCCATAATTTTACAGATGGTGAAACTGAGTCCTGAAGAGGTGAATTCACTTGCCCAAGATCACGCATGTAACTAGTAACAGAGCAGGGACTTAAACCCTTCATGTCCTTTCCTCTGCACCATGGGATCACAGAGTTTGTATTCGGGACTCTTAGTTTTGTTTTTTTTCTTTCTGTGCCTCTTTCCTCAACTTTCTTTAAGGCATCTGGTGCCCTTGTATGTTGTTATCTTGCTTTTCTCTCAAAACTTCATTTCTGGAAAAGATTGGAATCAGTCATTGATGTCTTAGTATGAAAGAGATATAGCTAGAGTATATTCCTTCCCAGGAGTCTTTGCTCTTTATGCCTTGTATCATATAATTAGGGTAGGACTGAATTCTCAAATAGAGGAAACTAACCAGATGACTTTAGGGATAACATAGTAGTGAAGTTGTATATGAACAAGTAAATTTGAAACTGGCATCCCCTAGGGCTTGAGTAAGTCCCTATTTTTATTCCATTTCCCTTGAGGATGTTCTGAATCATGTGGATCCTGGTCTGGGGCTAAGTGAGACTATTCAGGAGTCTTAAAGTTTATATGATCTCAACTTAGGCACTTACCAACCTTGACCCAGAGCTGCCATTAGGTCAGTGACACCAGGACTTAGACACAGGGTACTAATTTTAGTAAGTGCCAAGAACACTTGCAGGCCTTTATCATTCATGAAAAAACTGACCTTAGCTCTTATGCTTTTCTTACTTATGCTTATCCCCCTCCCAACTGATGCAAATTGGCATCTACTCTGGTTGGAATACTGAGGATTAAGTGACTTGTTTAGGGTCACATGGCCAGTATGTGTCAGAGGCAGGTTTGAAACCAGAGTTTTCTGACTATGAAGCTGACTCTTGATCTGATATATTGTTTTAATTTTCAATGAGAAAGGACACGTCAAATAGTCAATCATTTGAAAAATTTAACACTTCCTATGGGACAGGCACCATGCTAAGCTCTGGGGTTACCAAGGTAACAATAACAAAAGTAACCACCACCAGTCTCTGCCATCCCTCAAGGAGCTCCCATTCTAATGGAAGAGACAATAGATAAAGTAGGGCGAATTCTTTCCCTCTCTCCTGTTTTTGTCCAGGCACTGTCTTATCCAGTGTCCCAGGGCCTCTTACTACCCCTCCAATTGAGTGTGTGCTTCATTGTCCACGGCATGGTTTATGGTACTTGCTCTGGGAATCAAAATGGGGTTCTTGTCTTGAACAAATTGCTTATTGTTTTTAATCCTTGACTTCCAAATCTGTGAACATGGAGATAACAGTTATACTGTATACCTCATGGGATCATTTTAAAGATCCAAAGAGATAAGCTACAAAGGGCACTTTGTAAATCATGAAGAAAACTATATAAAAGTCAGCTAATGTTATTAGGATCTCCATTGTCCGCATTTTCTGTATTCTCCCTTCACCTCTCCATCCCCTCAAAAAGAATACTATCATCTGTGTCTATATCCAAACAAAATAAAAATCAGTAGGTCCCACCCTCATTTCATCTCTGGGTAGGAACAGACATCAATGGGTTTGATAGAATTCCAAGTCTCTCTAGCTGAACTAATACCCACCCATCACTGAGGGGAGGGGACTCCAGCTCCATGGAGAATTCAGTGAGTCTTCAACATGGGCTTTGCCTTCTAGCACTGTGCTGTTAATCTTACTCATGAGTATTTCCCTTCACAGTTGGCCGTTCAGTGCCTGCATAGATCTGCAGTAAATACTGTACTATACTGCTGAAAAGAGAAGAAAAACATTACCATCTGCAACTACAGCTTGCAAATTACAGCTTGCAATCACCTGCCATTAAATAAAGACACTTTAACAATATTTTGGGTTTTAAATTAGCAATTTACATCACAAGACTCTGAAAATACTAGTCTTTTAATACTGCAATTTTCTTTCCTTTTAACCAGGCATCAACATGTATTGAATAAAAAACATAAAAGTAATACAAAGCAATGTTTATTTAAACAATAGCCACCAGTGGTAGGAGACACAGATGGAAATCCAATAGTTCCTAGCTCAGTGGGAGGCTACATTCAAGGACCTTGATGGGTATGGGATTGGACAGTAACTCTCTAATTTATGTCATGGAAGATCTATGGCGATGCCTTTTTTTTTTTTCCTCCTCTGCTTCCCCATGCCAGGCTATGTGTCACATGGGGAACTAGTCTCCAGCAGGGAATTGGAGGCAGAGCTTTTGTTTGAAGGAGACTGGAAGCAAAAAGGCTTCAAGAGAGAAATCTCAAGTGGGAGGTTTTTCCCTTTGTCATTTGACATCAGGGTGAGATGGAAGGGGATTGGCATTTGTACAAAGTGCACTAGACACAAATGGAAAGGGATTTGAAGTTTACCAAGAAAGAGATTAAACAGCTTCATGCCTTATGGACAATTTTTTATGTAGATGGAGTGTTATATCTTTATCTTTCTGCAAAGGCTTGTCTTTAAGTTCATGTTTATCAGGGCGAATTTTTCTTTCCCTGACTCCCAAGTTGGAAGAATGGGAAAACACCAGGAACTGGCACACTTTGCAAAGAGATAAGTATAACCTTGGTAGTGAAAATCACTGGGTTGTAAATTCCCTCACGCAAACAAGCAGCATTCTATACCATTATAAATATTAGCAGGCAGCAGATATCCTGCATCTTCCAACCTTTGCTATGCATCAAGTTCGCTATCGGTTTACAGCTGCCTCCCAGAGCCTTCCCAGATGTGAGGCTGTTCTTAATGCTCATTTCTCTTTAGTGTCTAAAAATGAACACAGCTCACTTCCTTTCCATTCAATGATGTGCCATTCTTCCCTTTTTATAGCCTCTGAAACCGCCTCAAATGATCAGTTTCTTTACTCTCTCCCCTATTCCTAGTGATAAATAGTTAAAATGCTGTGTGTGTGTGTGTGTGTGTGTGTGTGTGTGTGTGTGTGAAGAAACTCTAATTTTAAAGAAGCTATTTGCCTCAGCAAAGAGTCTCTCTTTGGTTTGGAGGTTGTGTTATAAACAAACAGTGGATTTCTGGTACAGATATTTAGAAAGTTTGGGACTTCATTGCAGCCTGCAGAGTACTTTATATCAGGCCGCTTGCCTCACAAATTTTAGCTGTGATTCAAACCGAGTCATAGCTCTAGCAAGGCCAGTGTAGGCTTGTCAGTGATTGATTAGTAAAAAGCAGCAAATGCTATAACTGTCATAATTTTTCAGTCCTTTTAGACTTATTAGTCACCTCTGGTAGCATTTATCACTCTCTTGTGTTATCTCATTTAAGGTCTCATGTTGAACCTTCTGCTGAAGCACTAAATTGGCTTCAATATAATCTCTGGACTAGAGAGCAGATGATTTCTGGGTCTAGCTCAACTGTTTCATTGCCTTGGGAATGGAATGTCAGAGGCCTCTATCCTTGACCTGTTATTAAATGCTATCTATAGTGCTATTTAGTTATAGGATCCGATGGATTTTCATTTTTGTGCTGACTAGAGATATTTATTTTTGAGAGTGTCTTTTCGTTTTTAGGGGAGAAGAGGTTGACTATATGTCTTGCCACCCAAGTGAAATACTGGATTTATTCTCATTTTACTTAAAGAGAACTGACATAGGAAAATATGCATGTTTCAGAAGCATATACAATTCTTTGATGAGGGACTGAAAAGTTCTTGAAAAGACATTGGTAGTTTCTAGGTCCTTGGTCTACCTCTACTATTTAAAGAAATTATGTCATGCATGTTCAGGAAAGCACAAATAATTATTTATGAACATTATATGGGAGAGGAAAACTAATTAACTTCTTTGGACAGCTGAATTTTCTTTTTAATAATTTTTGGTTTATGTCTATTTTCTCCTCACTATTTCTTCATCACAGTTTCAGGGAACATGTAAGATCTACTCTGATGTTCTGCTTTGGGATTAGGGTGATCCTGGGCACTTGAACTCTATCCTAATCAGACCAAATCTCTAATAAGCCAGAAAAACTTAAGGTTTGTGCCCAGTAATGCACTGACTATATTAATATTGTTTGAGAACTATATTAGGTTTATATCAAGGATTCTTAACTGGTGGGAGTTGGAGTGCATTGATTGATTTCAGGGTATTTGTTAATTAGGAAGGTAAAAATATTTATTTTCACTAACCTCTAATTGAAATTTGATATTTCTTTCAATTACTTATAGACATTATTCTGAGATAGTGTTGTAACCACCATTTTGTGAACCTCCCCCATCTCTCCCATCTTGGGTAAGTTCACCTAGGAGACTTGCCTGAAACAAAGCCTGCCTAGGGGACTTGCCCAAACCTGTCACCTGTCACCTGGAACTCCCCTCCCCCTTCCTGGTTCTTGGAATAGACTTGGGGACTTTCCAGTTGGTCAACAAATGGGTCGTTAGGCAATGAACCGATTGCTATCTTTTGGCTTCTGTATTTTCCCTGCTTGCTCATAATAACTGTCAAGTTGTGTTTTTCCCTTGGTAACAGTTATGTTGTAGCTTTTGTCTATATAAGCCCTGAGCATATATGGGTTGTGTTCACTCCTGGAAGTTGCTGGCTATTAAACTCTACTCAAAAATTATTAATGGTCTCACTCGCTGATTTTTCAGTATAGCAATAGAGTCCATAGTCCTCTAATTTAGAGACTCATCAAGAAGAACTGGGAATTTTTTGGTTACAATAATTCTTGAGGACCATCTGCTGAGTCATAGAGGGCTTCCTGCTTGTAATGGTGGAAGGTGTAACCAAACTGACAAAATCACTGATTCTTGAAGTATGAGTAAGTAAACAAGCGTAACACTTACCTTATAGCCTATGTGAATATACAGTGGAACTGGGGTTTGACTGGTTCATCCCCAGCTCCTAGAATGCATATTTGCTAAGGCTTAGCCAACCATAGACAGGATATTGCACCTACCCCCCCTCCCCCAATTTTTCTTTTTTGCCATGGCACAATTAAGGTAGTTTCCTGCCTCCTTGTCCCTCATTTCCCATTCTTTATTAGGCAACTTAGAGAATAACTTTGTTCCAGGGGCCCACACTACCCCACTGTTCTTCCCTACTGGTGATGAATGCAGTCTCCTATTAGTGACATATCAGCTCTTTGTCAATTTTAAGTCTGGAAAATTTTAAGATTTCTGAGAGCCAAGAGGGCAGAATAAAGAGTAAATTGCTGTAACTCTCCCACATTCACCTCTAAACAACTATAATTAGTACCCCCAAACAAATCCTGGAACAGCAGAACCATCAAAAAGATGGGGTGAAATAATTTTTATACCCAAGAAACTTGGAAGTCTGTAAGAAAGATCTGCCTCACTCTAGTAAATTCCAGGACAGGAAACATCCCAACAAACCATCAGCAAGCCCCACCTCAGCAAACAGTGGGGAGACCCAGAGACCCAGTGTGGTGGAGTAGGCAAACACCAACACTAGGACCCCCTCCCCCCACGTGCCTCAGCATAATCACAGGAATGGACAGACTCCAGCTCTGAGGATCAGCATGTACTTCAGCATAGGCTGGGGCAAACAGGCAGTCACCAGTGGCCAGACAGCCATGTGCTTCAGGGTAACCCCCCAGGAAATGCAGAAACACCCCACCTGCCTCAGTAAATCCACATACCAGCCCTAGGACCCCAGCTCAGTACTAGCTAAGCTGCCAGACCCCTACAGCCTCCATCTACACCAGCCACTCCCACTACATCCCCTTAGTGTAGTACCAGAAATGAGAGTCCCCAGGGACCTCAGGGAAACATCAGTGCAACACTAGGTAAAAAGTCAGGGCCTGTAGCCCCTGAAACAAGAAGCCTGAGACACTACCCCTCCCACCCCAGGGGCAGAGCTCAAATTTATAAGAAAGGAAAAAGGCCAAAAAAAGATGAGCAAGAAGCAACAATAAAAGAATGTGACCATGGAAAGTTACAGTGACAGGAAGATCAAGACACAAAAGTAGAAGACACCTATGGGAAAAACCCCAAAGGAAAATAGGAAGTGTTCTGAAGCCCAGAAAGAACTCACAAAAGAGTTCAAAAAGGATCTTAAAAATCATATAAGAGTGGTAGAAGAAAAATTGGGAAAAGAAGTGAGAGCGATACAAGAGAATTATGAAAAAGAGTCAACAGCTTAGAAAAAGAAAACCATTGTTTAAAAAATAGAATTGGCCAAATGGAAAGGAAGTACAAAATCTAACTGAGGAAAAAAACTCCTTAAAAGTTAGAATTAGGCAAATGAAAGCTAATGACTCTATAAGACTTTCAGAATCAAAGAAATTCAGAAGAATGAAAAAAGAGAAAAAAATGTAAAATACTTCATTGGAAAAAAACCCGAAAAACAAAAATACAACTGACCTGGAAAATAGGTCCAGCAGACAATGTCAGAATCATTGGACTACCTGAAAGACATAATTGAAAGGACAACCTGGACAGCATCTTCCAAGAAATGATCAAGGAAAACTTCTCTGATGTCCTGGAGCTAGAAGAGAAAATAAGCTTTGAAAGAATCCACTGATTACCTCAGGAAAGAAATCCCCAAATAAAGATTCTAAGGAGCATTACAGTCAAGTTACAGAAAAATCATATCAAGGAAAATACAGCAAGAGGCCAGAGAAAAACTGCTTGAATATCAAGCCACCATCAGGATTACACAGGATTTAGCAATTTTAACATTAATGAATCAGAGGTCATGGAACATGATATTCCTGAAGGTAAAGGAGCCAAGGCTACAACCTAGAATCAACTACCTGGTGAGAAACTAAGTATAATATATCAAAGGGAAAATGGTCATTCAATGAAATGGAAGGATTTCAAACTTTCAAAAGGAGAAGACCAGAATTAAACAAAAAATATGATCTCCAATATCAAGACCAAAAAGAAACCTAAGAAAGTAAAAAGGGAAAAGAAAACGTGAGGGATTCAATGGCTCTGAACTGTTTACATCCCTACATGAGAAGATGATACTTGTAATTATTAAAAATTGTACCACTATTAATACAGCTAGAAGAAATATACAGAGACAGAGGATACGGGCATAAGGTGAGAGAACGACATAAAAAATAAGGAGTGAGAAAGAGGAGTTCAGTGGGTACACAAGGAAAGGAGAGGGAGGATGGGGTGAATTATTTCCCACGAAGAGGTAAAAAAAAACCTTTTACAGTGGAGGGAAAGATGAGAAAGTGGGCAATAGACATGGCATGAACCTTACTCATCAGTATTGGTGCAAAGAGGGGAGAATATACATAGTCAGTTGAATACAGAAATCTACCTTACCTGACAGGAAAGTAGGAGGGGAGGAGATTAAGTAAAGGGTAGGGGGGACTGACAGAAGAGAGCGCAGATATGGGGAGGCAGTAGACAGAAGCAGAACATCGGTTAGGAGGGAAAGGGTGAAAGGGAAGATAGGACAAGTAGGCGGAAGAATAGGACACAGGGAAATGCAGTTAATAATCATAACTGCAAACGGGAATGGAATGAACTCTCCCATAAAATAGAAGAGTAGATCAAAAAGCAGAATCCTACAATATGTTGTTTACAAGAAACACATTTCAGGCAGAGACGCACGCAGAATAAAGGTAGAGGGCTGGAGCAGAATCTATTAATGCTTCAACTGAAGTAAAAAACGGAACAAAACAAAATCAAAAACAAAAACAGGGGTAACAATCTTGATCTCAGAAAAAGCAAAAGCAAAATCAGACCTAATTAAAAGAAATAAGAAGCTACTTTTTACTAAAAAGTACCACAGAAAATGACTAAACAAGAGATAGGGAGCATTACAAAATATAAAACAGATCATTTTGATAATATTAAATATATATATATTTTATAAATATATACGCAAAACCAATGGAACCAAGATTATAAGGAAAACAGAAAGCTGGAAAACAGTCTTTATAGCCAGTGTCTCTGATAAGGGCCTCATTTCTCAAATATATAGAGAACTGAATAAAAATACAAGGCATTCCCCAATTAATATATGGTCAAAGGATATGACTAGGCATTTTTTCAGATGAAGAAATCAAAGCTATCTATAGGCATATGAGGAAGTGCTCTCAATCACTTTTGAATAGAGAAAGGCAAATTAAAATAACTGAGGTGCCACTTCACACCTAACAGATTGGATACTATGACAAAAAAAGAAAATGTTAAATTTGGAGAGGATGTGAGAAAATTGGAACACTAATGCATTGGTGATGGAGTTCGGAACTGATCCAACCATTCTGGAGAGCAATCTGGAACTATGACCAAAGGCAACCAAACTGTGTGTATCCTTTTATCCAGCAATACCACTACTAGGTCTGTATACCAAAGAGATTGTAAAAAAGGGAAAAGGACCTACATGTGCAAAAATATTCATAACACCTCTTTTCATAGTGGCAAAATACTGAAATTGAGGGGGTGCCCTTCAATTGGGAAGGGCTGATCAAATTGTGGTATATGAATGACTGTAATTGTGCGATAAGAAATGATGAACAGACAGATTTCAGAAAAAAAAAAACCTGAAAAGACTTGTATGAACTGATGCAAAGTGAAATGAGCAGAACCAGGAAAACAGTATTAGCAAAAGTGTGTAATGATCAGCTAAGAATGACTTAGCTCTCCTTATCAATACAATGATCCAAGACAAATACAAAGGACTCAGGAAGGAAAATGTTATCCACATCCAGATAAAGAACTAATGGACTCTGAATACACATCAAAGCATACTTTTTTCACTTTATTCTTTTTTGTGTGTGTGTGGTTTTTCTTATTTTGATCTGTTTCTTTTCTCACAACTGTGACTAATATGTTTTAGATGATATCACTTGTATAACCAATTTCAAATTGCTTACCATTTTAGGAAGAGGGGATAGGAGGAAAGGAGGAAGGGAGAAACATTTGGAACTCATAATCTTGTAAAAATGAATGCTAACGTTGTCTTGACATGTAATAGGGAAAAGATAAAATACTATTAAAAATTTTAAAAAATCTAAAAAAAGAGACTCTGAATCCCAAATAACTCCAAGTCTTAGATCAGAATGAGCATGTGAGCCACCAGCAATGTACTGCCAGTGTAATTCTGGGTCAGTTGGGGCCACATCCTTCACTACTCCCCAGTGGCATTTATTCTTCTCCCATCTTTGTGAGTAGCAATAAAGCTTTGTTAACCTCAGTCTCTGGATGGCATTGTCACTTGATCCACTCCTTCCCCTTTACCCTGTCATGATATTTATTGGTGTTTTCTTTGTGTATAGTTATTAAGTTTTATAGGTTATGATTCAACCAGTGGTATATGATGCTGTATAAAACAGTTGTGTTGAAGTGGGATCATAAAACTGAATTTGTCATCAGAGCATCTGGGTTGAAATTATGGATCTGCTATTTATAACTTGTGTGACCTTTGGCAAGTAAATTAACCGCTCTTGGCTTAGCTTCCTCATCTGTAAAATGAGGGTCTTGGATTAGATCAGGAGTGGGGAAGCTGTGGCCTTGAGGCCACATGTGGCCTTCTAGTTCCTTGGGCACAGCCTTTTGATTGGATCCAAGTTTTATAGAACAGATCCTTTTATTAAGGGGATTTGTTATGTGAAGTTTTGATTCAGTATCCACCCCTGGATTAGATGGTTTCTAACACCTCCTCTGATTCTGAGATCTATGATTCATTTTGGAAGAGGGAGGAACCTCAGAGGTTATCTAGTTCAATAATATCATTTTATATATGAGAAACTATGGCTCAGAGAAGTTACTTGATTCACCAAAAGGTCACACATGGAGTAAAATTACTGTCAGCCTTGGTCTCTAAGTCCTCTGATTCCAAATACACCACCTTTTCTTGAACCACCTTGTTTGTGTAAAGTTTTGCTGAATTTTAAGTCTATCTTAAAAATGTTTTTCAAAGTGTTGCATGATTATTTTCAATCATGAATTTGAAATGATCTTGTTTTTATGAAAATTACCTGGAAGATTTTGAGGATATAAATGTGTGTGTATATGTGTGTGTGTGTGTGTGTGTGTGTATGAGAGAGAGACAGAGATGCTTTCCCCCCCTTTTTAAGACTCCTGATGCATTTTGTACACTTCCATCTACACTTAACATATCCTTGTATATTTGTTAACTTTTTTGAGTTTTATTCCTGAGGTCTGTCAACTGGGAAGAGAGGATAGTTGCTTGCCTAATTCCCATTAGACTATTAAGATATCAAATAAAACCAATTTCACACAGTAGACTTCCTTATTGACTTGAAACAATTACTGAGACCCTCTCAATCTACCTAGTTTTGCTTAACACATTTGGCAGTGGGAGCGTAGCATCATTTGATGACATAGTAATGGGAGACCACAAGTATTGAAATCCAAAGATAATTCCATACCACAGTCAGGACAAGGCATTTATGTACCTAGGTAAGATTGTGCATACTACTGTCTTCATGTGTTAGCTATTTTCCCTAGGAATATTAGAGCCTTTATGTGACTCCTCATAAAATAAATACAACCCCCACCCCTACTACCAAAAAGAGAGTAGAATTTTCTGATATTAAAAGCGTATACTCATAGTAGCACTTTTTGTGGTAGCAAAGAATTGGATGTGAGTGGTGGTACATGGACATAATGGAATAATTCTCTGCTATAAGAAACAATATGAAAAATTCAGAGAAGCATGAGAAGATTTATATGAACTGATTCAGAGTGAATAAATAAGGATCTAGAAAATAATATACACAATAACTACAACAATATAAATGGAAAGAATAAGAAATAAAACTGAATGCTGTATATGATAATTACTAATTTTCATTCAGAAAAAAAACAACTGAGAAAACTGTACATCTTACCTCTCCTTGCAGAGGTGCGGACTATAGGTATAGAATATTGCATATACTCTGAAGCAGCTGATGTTTTGTTTTGTTTTTGCTGAACTGCTCTTTATTTCTCTTTAGTATTTTTTAAAAATCTTAGTTACCAGAAAGACTATTGAGCAGAGAAGGGAAGAAAAATACATTTAGAAATAATGGAGATATATAACCTAAAGTTATCAATATAAATAACATTTTATAAAATATGTGCATTTATAAAGATGTATTAAAAAGTGTGCCGTATTATACTTAATTCAAGTTGCAGTTTGGAGAGCTGCCTTCATTGCATAGTCCTAGTTCTGGCTTTGTGCCAAGCCCATCTCTGTCGGACTTTGTACAAGAAAATTGCCACAGGTAGAAAACTGGTTGGATTTTGTTACATTCTCTTTTCTTTTCTCTTCTCTTCAAACTGACCACAACAGGCTTACTCTGAGTCTCATTAATGGAAGGACTTGATTGTAACAATATTTACAGAGGTCGCTAGGAGGCGCAGTGGGCAGAGTTTGGCATCTTGAGTCAATCATTCAATCAAATGATAAACATCTATTAAGCTCCTACTATGTGCCTGGCACTGTATTAAGCTTTCAGAAAGACTTGGGTTCAAATCTAGCCTCAGATATCTGTTAGTTGTGTTTCCCTAAACAAGTCACTTAACAGCTTTTGGCTTTAGGTCCCTCATCTGTAAAATAGTGATATTAATAGCACCTTTCTCCTAGGATTGTTTGAGAATACAATGAGATAGTGTAAGGCACTTTGCAAACCTTAAAGTCTTATATAGATGCTTATTTATATAACTATATCTATCTATCTATCTATCTAATCTATCTCTATATATCTATATGTAGTTATAGATATGTTTATAAATATATATCATATACAATTGATCTCTCTGTCTCTCTCTACATACATATGTATATATGTACACACATACACACACACACACACACACACACACACACACACACACATATATATATATATATGATATGTATGCTTTCAGCTGGGGCAAAGATTGTTAGTTACTTGCTTAATTGCTGTCAGCAGAAGTTGCATTTATTACTCTAAATTGTGTTTTCTTCATACTAAATTTATGATCAGAAAAGTTGAGCCAATGATTTGGTGACAGTGAAGGCTAATGAATGGGTAGTCACAGACCTGCTCTGACTCCCATGCAGTATATGCATGCACATATGTGTGTGTGCATGCATACATACACACACATATATAAAATCTCCAAGACTTGGAGAAAGTTTGTCTTATACAGTCTGTAGGAGCTCCACAGAGTGTCCCAGGGGAAAGCATGCACAACAATCATATAGGATGAGAAACTATGCAGAGATTGTGATCTACCCTAGCAGAGACAGTATCAACATGATGGAACCATTGGAATATTACTTGGTTTCTATTATTTCAACAGATTCTAACTGGGAACATCTGATAGTCAATTTTATTTCATATACTCTATTTCCTTCTGCATAGCAGCCCTACTTAATCTTCATTTCTTTCATTCTCTTCTAAAATCACTAATGAGATCCCAGCCTTAACCAGTTTTCAACAAGAATGGGCAATCAAAGTAAGGAGGCTGATGGACTCTTTTCAATTGTTGTGAATTACTCATAATGTTTCCAAAAGGAAAAATAAACATCTGGTAAGCAAATCCTTTTTTTTTCGGGAATCTTTCACTTCTATGCAGTTCTATACCTTGTCTTCCTGTTGGTTTTTCCAGAGATTATTTGCAGGATTAAAAGCTTAAAGGAATCTTAGATAAAATTTACTCCAACTACCATCATTTACAGATGGAGAAATAGAAGTCCATAGAGGTAAAATACCATTTTCTACTTGCATGCATTTTTCTGCACAGTATTTGAGAAATCTCATTTTCCCCTACTCCTCATCTTTTATAACTTCTCTCATATTTCAAGGCTCAGCTCAGTTGTTACCTTTGACACCATTCCTTCCAGGATCTTCCTAGTTATAAGTGTTCCTTTCCTCTTTAAAACTCTTCGGGCCTTATGTCAGGCCATTCCTGCATGTTTAATCTTTATTAAAGTTATATTCTAAAGCTTCGATGTGGCATGGAGGTGTCCATGTACTTTCTAGTCTCTACCTTGTAGAGTCCTAAATCTGACATACTCTCCTAAACTTAAAAGGCTCTGAGTAGTAGCCCCACAAAGGACTTTCTATGTGCCACCTGCAAACTATTAAGCTAAGCTTGGAAAAACTCATCACCAGAACGCTGGAAATCAGGTAATGATTTTCTTTTAAACAATAGTGACTCATCCAAATCTCCCTCCTAAAGTGATAGGATGCATGCCAACAGAGGCAATACCCACATTGGTAGCATTTACAGACATTTGCAAGAATTAAAGGATGTAAATTAATCAACTTTTAACTTGTTTTCCAGTTTGTCTTGAAAGCAAGCTCTGTGAAAGCAGGGATAGTTATTTTTCATATATATATTCTCAGTGCCTTGCATATTGCCTTGCCCATAGTAAGTAAACCAAAAATACATTAAATTTTGGAAAATTTAATTTAATTGGATGTATTTCCCCCTCATGTCAAAATTGTAGATATTTCTGAGCTGAATTGAAGAAATAATTCTCTGTTTATATATTTAAAATTACTTGGAAAAATACAATCTAGTGACAAATATAATCTAATAGAAATTTATCAAGGGCATAGAATTATCACCTTCCCTTGGAAAGACATTTGTGTAGATAATTAGCCTATTATATTTGACATATAGTTTAATAGTCATGTACTCCCAGAAGGGCTGAAATTTTTCCCCTTAAATTAGGAAATGTCTTTTAAACTAAAATTGAAAGTAGAGATTCACATTCTTGGTTTTGCTGTATCTTGATTTGGCCCCAGTTATCACAAGGGATATGGTAAAATCCTACCCCCCCCCTTAATTTGTCTTAAAATGTTTGAAATTCAATTTTATTAAAGAAATAGTGTGTACTGCTTTGGGGGGGTATAGAGAACATGGAGATTAAGAGTAATAGCAATAATTCATACTTATATAGATATATTAATTTTGTAAGGTGCTTTGTTCAGGAAAGCTTTGGGATCTCACCTATGATAAGTTCTTCCCTCTACCTTTATTAGACTATGGGTGCCTTTCTTTCTAGTTATTAGAAACTGGGTGCAGTTATCCTAGGGTTGTGACATTCCCTAGAGCCCAGCATATATGCTCACACTGTCCCCTCAATTTGCTCACTGCAGTCTGAGTTTGTGGAGTGTTTTGGAGAAGGTGAGGTAAAGCTATTGTCTTCTTTTTGTCTTTTTTTGGTGGAGGTGGGTAGGTGTATGTTGTGATAGTCAAGGGGATGCTAATATAAGCTCCTTGAGAGTAGGGATTGTTTCATTTTTATCTTTTTATCACCTTTGCCTACTATGGTGCCTGGGGCTGGTAAATGCCTAATAAATACTTGCTGATTGAATGACCAATGAAGACTTGGTAGGGTAAATTGAATTCTTATGGGCATAATGATCAAGGATTAGTAAAAAAAAAAAAACCCTATAAAGGATCTGAAGATGGTTTACAAACAACATGTAGTCATTTTGGATGATGCCAAGATTTAGGGAGGTAATATATCTTTCATAATTGGCAAATTATTTTTGTTTGCCCTATGAACCTGAAAGTAGTCAAAAACATTTGTAATCATATTGTGATATTTCAATAAGAGAGAAGCCCCAGGAATCAATCTCTTCTGGGAAAGAATCTCAAATATGTAGATTATTCTGCAATATTTTGTGTTAAGTATCTGAGGCTGAATTTGAACTCAGGTCCTCCTAACCCCAAGGCTCATGCTCTATTCACTATATCACCTAGTCGCCCCTGGTAGCTATGTATTTTATCATAGATCAAATAGGAAGACCTTAAAATTATTACTTTTTATTTTGAAAAACATTTAATTCCTTAAATTGCATGTAAAAGCATTTTTTAGCATTCATTTAAAATTTTTTTTTAGTTCCAAATTCTCCCCCCTGCCCTTTCCTCTTTTTCTTCTCTCCCCTTGCTGAGAAAGCAAACAATTTCATATAGGTCATATATGTGTAGTCACTCAAAACATATTTCCATATTACTCTTGTTGTGAAAGAAAACAGACAAAAAATCCTTAAAAATAGAGTAAATAAATCGTATACTTTGATCTGCATTCAGACTCTGTCAGTTCTTTCTCTGGAGATGGATAGCGTTTTTCATCGTAAGTCCTTCAGAATTGTCTTAGATCACTGTATTATTGAGAATAGCTAAGTCATTCACAATTGATGATCATAAAATATTGCTATTACTGTGTACAATGTTCTCCTTGTTTTTCTTACTTCACTTTGAATCAGTTCATGAAAATCCAGGTTTCTCTGAAAGTATTCTGCTCATCATTTCTTATAGTATTTTACCACAAGCATATACACCACAACTTGTCTAGTCATTCCCCAATTAATGGGCATCCTCTCAATTTCCAATTGTTTGCAACCACAAAAAGAGCTGCTATAAATATTTTTGTATGTATATGTCCTTTTATTTTAAAAAATTTTTTGAAGGGAGTAGTATAGTCCTAGTAGTGGTATTGTTGGGTCAAAGGGTATACACAATTTTATAGCCCTTTGAGTGTAGTTCCAAATTGTTCTCCAGAATGGTTGGATCAGTTCACAACTCCACCAATAGTGCATTAGTAAGACCCTAAAAGTTCTTAAGCAGTAAGGTGGTGGGAAACCTAGTTTTTCTGAACATTTTTTTTGGCAGTGGGCTTAAGGATACATTTTATTTGGAGAGAAACTGGGGAAAAGGAGACAATGTGATGTTTGCTTTAGAAATAGAAACAACTTTAGAGGGTACCCAGTTCAAACTTCTCATTTTATAGATGAGGAAACTGAGGTACAGAAAGGCAAAGGCACTTTTTCAGGATTATATAGCTATTAAGCATCTGAGACAGGATTTGAACTAAGGTCTTCCTAACTACAAGTCCAGTGTTCTTTCCACTATATTGGCTACTTGCCCAGAATACTATTACAATAGTTGAGGTGAAACGTGATGGGAGTCTAGGGTAGTAGATGTATGAATGAAGAGAAAGAGTCAGAAGAGAGATTTAACTGATGAGAGTTAGCAACTGATTGACTGTGAATTTCATGGGAAAGAAGAGTTGAGAATGACTCTAACATTATGAATTTACATGGTATTTTCATCAGAATTTAGTTCCTACTATGGGGAAGGCACTTGGCCAGGTGCTCCTCTTAATGTTATTACCAATTCCACCAACTTCTTAAAAACTTAGTAATATATAGACATGAAATCAAGTGGTGAAGTAAAAGTAGTTCATTATTTAAAAATGTCAATATCCATTTAAGAGGTGTGGATTGATCAACTATGAGGTATAAGGGTCTCATTCCCTATATATTCCAATCCTCTTGGGACATTCCCTGATTAGACTGGACAATTTTTATAGAGAGGACTGAGGAAGTCCCTATCACATTTGCCCACTGGGTACAATTTCTAGGAGTTTTAGGCTACTGTTATACCTTCTTCCCACTGGGGATAATGTGAATTGGTCTTATTTAATTAAACACTGACTTACTGAACATTAGTCAATACTTGAAGAAATTAATTCAGACTATTTTTTGGAAGGACAAATATTCAAGGTATTCCAGGGCCGGTGATCTATTTACTGTGCCACCTAGCCGCCCCCACACAACATTTCTAAGACATGTAGAATTAAGTTCTAGAGGGCAGGGGGTGATTGTGATGAGGACTTGATATATTATACTTGTGTGGGCCAGATTGCAAATAAGGAGAATCTTATTGAAGGTACTGTGGCAAGGCAGGTAGTTGTCTGCAACAAAGAAAAGACTGATCCCACAACCTCTAAAGAAACAGAAGAGTCAACTGAATTCTTCAGCAAATCTATCAACTATATTGGAATGGGTCCTAGTAGCTAAGTGTATGGGGGTGTATATATGAATGGGGTGTGTGTCGAAGAGAATAAAAAAAATAAGATGCTCTAAGTTTGGGAGAGCTCTAAGCCAGAACTGTCTTACAGCAGCTTTCGTACCTAAGAAGGAGCTTTGCAAGTTAGCCCAGTAAGTGGAAGGCTGTATTTTTAAAAGACTGGGCTCCTCTTGCTAATATCTGACCTTAGCAAAGCCATCATTTATCAGAGCTCCGTTTTTAGCTTATGTTTTGTGGGGTTTATAGTACCTGATAAAATGGATGGTCTGACCAAGCTCAGTCTTCTAGGAATCGCGGAAGTGGAAATGACTAGATAGCTGAGAAAAGCGCTTTGCAAATATACATGATGGATCACACCTCGGGAAGCAAGTGCGCCGTGAGAAGAGCGTTGTCCTGAAAGGGTGATCCTGATGCAAGACAGATGATTTCAGGTGATCTTTTATTTAAGAGAAAGGAACTGGATGGAGCAGAGTGAAATCAACTCAGTTACTAAGCATCACTGGTCTCTTACAGTACATAGGTAGAGTGGAGATTGTTGCCTTAGGGAACTCTCTCTCTCTCTCTCTCTCTCTCTCTCTCTCTCTCTCTCTCTCTCTGTCTGTCTCTCTCTGTCTCTCTCTCTCTCTGTCTCTCTCT